>NC_056525.1:234375130-234485904 GCF_019175285.1 Sceloporus undulatus
ATATTAAATCCACGCTTCTTAGTCTCAGTGGAGGACATTTGGGACAGAAACGTGGTCTGAAAGAAAGTGCTATCAACTCGTTATCAACCCGGTATTAACCCGTTATCAACCCGCTTTTACCCTGCAGTGCGGATGAAAGTATGGGAAGGAGCCGCCTCCCCAGCCCCGCTCACCTCAGGCTCGCAGCACCGAGCGGAGTAGTTGGTAGGCAGAGAGGAGAGGCCCCTCGGCTCCCGGCCGTTGCCGCCGCCGCCGCCTCCCTCGAAGACGGAGTCCTCAAAATGGGCGCCCAAAGGGAGCTCCTCCATCCTCCTCAGCCTGGGCCAGGGGGGCATAGAGTGCGCGGAGGACCTGCGCCTAGAGCGGACCCTTCCGGGTTATAGAGGACAGCGCCGTCACAGGGCTAGAACGTCCAAAACAAAAGACGGCTGCCCACAGACTTACAGAGCTTGGATAGTGAAGACTCACACGTGGCTCCAAACTTCCGAGTTTGAAAGCGCTCTCTGGTCTCCTCCTCCTAATCCTCCTCCTCCTCCTCTTCTTCTTCTTCTTGCTGCCAACTTCTTTCTTTGAGTCAGTCTCAAAGGTGCTGCAAGAAGATCTTTTGTGCTGTTGATCTACCTTTCTCATTTTAATTTCTGGGTTTTTAAAAAATTACTGTTAATAATGTAATATATTATTATTATTATACAATATTAATATATTAGATTAAATAATAATTTTATTAGATTTTTTTTAAAAACAAACAAACCAGAAATTGACACAAGAAAGGCGGATCGACAGCACAAAAGATCTATTTATTATTATTATTATAGCATAATAACAATACGCCAGCTGCAACCCTTTCCAGACTGACCTCCCACTCCATTGAAATCGTTAGCCCTGTCTCACCCCAATAATTAATTTTAATACGTTTGTTACATTGTTGTTGTTTTGTTTTGTTTTGTTTTGTTTAGGGAGGAAGGGGGAAGGTTAGAGGATTATTTAATTTTTGGTTTTTATATGTTCTATGTATTTTACTGACATTTGTCTGTCATTGTAACCCGCCTTGATCCGCAGGGAGAGGCAGGATATAAATGAACATTATTATTATTATGTCATATTGAGGATGCAGCAAACTTGTTTTCTGCTGCTCCAGAGAACAGGACCCGAACAATGGATGCAAGCTCCAGGAAAAGAGATTTCACTTCAAATAGGATGGACTTCCTGACAGTAAGGGCTGTTTGATAGTGAAACACACTCCTTCCTTGGAGAGTGGTGGAGTCTTCTTCTTTAGAGGCCTTTAAGCAGAGTCTGGATGGCCATCTGTCAATGGGGATGCTTTGACTGAGAGTTCCTGCATGGCAGAATAAAGGGGTTGGACTGGATGGCCCTTGCGGCCTCTTCCAACTCTATGATTCCTCCATTATAACTACATCCATGCAGAGATGCAGGGAACTACAGGATCAGGAGTACTGCCATCAAGGGTTGCTTAGAAAGCTTGCTGACAGGCACTTGGTTGTCCAGGATATTATTAGCATGTTATTATAGAACACTATTAGAATATCGACAGAGGCAAATCTTTGTTATTGTCGTGTGCCTTCTAATTGTTCCCAGCTTATGGCGACAGTACAATGGGTTTCCTATCTAGTAGGCTCTTTTTATCCACATCTGTTCAAAGGTCGCTTTCATCCAAACATGTTTCCTTACAAGTTCCACTCTATTCAATGGAGCTTATTGCTAACAAACATGTCTAGGATTGGATCCTTGTTTTGTCTCCAAATGCTTTAGGTACCAATGTCACTGAAAATCAGGTTGCATCCTATTAAGCCGCACTCCTGGCAAGTGGCCCATGGAAAAACACCATGAAACTGGCATGGACAAGTGTCTTTGTCAGATACCCGATTTAATGCCTTCTCCTGCTCAGTGTTATGGCCCCAGAGGAAAGCAGGCTGAGGCTGCGATTTCTAAAGCTGCTTGGTTTCAGAAATCAAATCCTGTCCAAATGAATATTATGGTCTAACTTGAACATGTGGGTCAGAAGAGGTAAGAACAGAAACCCAAATTCATTCATGAATCAGTCTGTATCAAGTAATTAATTTTGGGGGTTTTTTTTTGGGGGGGGAACCATCAAGAGTCCCTGCTGTTAACTGGAAAAAATATTTTGTGTACAACCATAGCAGGATGCAGCATGAATACATACATACATAATACACATACTGAAACGTACAGAGAGAAACTTGATTCTTTCATATCTCCATGGATTCAGTCATTGTGATCCATTTTTCCCATTTTACTCTTCCCTCTTCCCACCAATTTGATGCACTAATACTTTTTAACACAGACAGAATATTTGTCTGTCCCAGCAAATTCCTACTGTTTCCAAGTAGGGTTAAATGTTATAAATGTCATGCTTCTCCCAAGCCCAGGTGCCATCTGAACAATAACAAGGTATATTTTAATGAATAAGCTTTGTCACACGCTCTCAACTTTTCAGAGTAAGGCAAATGTGAGCTTGAATGAAATAATGAAAAGGGAAATTTAATCATACTGATTGTTCTGGGTTATTTTGTGGAAGAAGGCTGTGGATCTCCTCTTGCTGACTTCCAAGCGTGGTGGTTGTCACTCACTCACCAAGACCCACTTGTGAACTTATGAGCAGCTACAACTGTTATTTCAAGCTGCAACAAGGATTCATCAGCTGCTGTGACCTCCTGGCCAACGTTGGCATGCAGGCAGCATGGAACAGCTGTCTTACAGCCCATTAGTCTCCAGCTCCAGTATGTAGTCTGGAAAAATTACTTTGACAGACCGTAATTCCCTGTGAGATGTGATAGTCAACAGAGCCCCTATGATCTTGGGGTGTTAACTAGTCCAAGAAAGGTATCATTTCTTGGATGTTATTGGATGTGCTATATGGCCAACACAGCTACCCATGGATGTTTATTTCAAGATACATTTTAGCCGCTACAAGAGAATCCTAGAGAGAGCCAGTGCACTAGGACCTTGCTACTTGAGGCTTCTGTCTCCAACAAAGTTAAAGTGTTTTTTCTAATATTGGGACTGGATTCCCATGCTTTACCTCCACACCACCTCAACTTTTCCTGATGCAAAACATGAAAGCTTCTGGAGAAATTCAGTGTCCCCTACCTACAAAGGAGCCTGAGGCTTCACAAAGAAAGGAGACACGATGGATTCCAAAGGAAGCATCTTCTTTGAATTGCAAATGGATATTAAATTTCCTGGACTTGGAGAATCTCCCAGTGACAGCATGGCCAAAGGAGAAGGTGCCAGCCTGCAAACAGTCCTCCCTACCATCTGAACTAAGGCCAGGAACAGCAAAATGCAGGCCTATGACTAACATCTTCATTTTTTCCCACCTGTTTAACATCTTGCCTGATGAATAATCCAGTGTGACTTCAAAAGCTTGCAACATGCAACTCTGCATTTTGGTTGATCCAATAAAGGTATCACTGTTTGCATGTTATTGGATTTAGTGTTATAATATAGCTTCCCAGGAAACCATTATTTCTGTTCAACCCAAAGTTCATGGAATGGAGTTTGTGGATATACAGTAAGGCCCTTGGTATCCACTAGGGGTTGGTTCCAGGACCCCCTGTGGGTACCAAATCCATGGATGCTCAAGCCCCATTATTTACAACGGGGTAGTAAATTGATGCCCCTTATACAAAAATGGCAAAATCAAGGTTCACTTTTTGGAATTTATATTTCTTTGAATATTTTCAATCTGCAGATGCTTCAATCTGTGGATATGGAGGGCCAACTATATTCCAGTCCTCTTGTTTCTCTGCCCAATCTTCCTTTTATAGTTTGTTGTTGAAGGATTGCTGTTCTGAAATCTGAGATGGAATACCAAGGATGACTGAAATATTCTGCAACTGGTTTTTGTATATTAATTCCTAATGTTTTTGTAGTATTTATGCTCGCAACTGGCTCCAAAACTCCTTTCAGTACCATTTTTTTCAGCTGTATAATCACCAAGAAAATTCAGTCTGAAATAATGAATAAGTTCTAAAGGAGTCACAGCCGCTCTCAAAATAATCTGTACCCACAGAATCCTTAGTGCAACAGAATTCTGCATGATGCTTAGAAAGTACAGCCCACCTTCCATGTGCATTTTTAACAGCTGTACAAATACAGGTACGTCCGATCTTTGTACACATCCTGATAAATAAAGACACAGAACTAGCCATGATGTTTACTCATTTTCTAATAACTTTTACTCTGTAAAATGTTTGGTCACTCAAAGCTATAAGCTTAAATCACATATCAAAGAACATAGGCGGTGAATCCCATCTTTAGACTAAGAACATACAGTATCGATACAAGCCAGATGGGGAAAGAAATCTAGTGGTCGTCAATCCTCCTTTTGAATAAATGTTCTTAAAAACATGACGTTCCCATTGTGTAGCAGAATAGAAATGTTCTGTAATAAAACCTATACCCTCCAATCTTTTTTTTTTTTTACAACTTGTCATTTATTTCATCAGTCTTTATCTGCCAAGCACAGTGGCTGGGTTGTTTTTTGGCACAACATGGACCATCCAATCCTTGTGGCATGTCCCAAATCCAGGGGTTATACATGTCCAATACTTTTCTTGTTTTCACAAAAGACCACATCCCCCTTTTCCCCATTCACAGTAAACAAGAGCTTGTGGATTCATGCCTCTTCCACTGCCAGTTTTCCCCAAACTTGGTTTCACTTCGAACAGCTATAAAGGAAGACCACGGTTAAGTCACGGCGCACCAGTGAAGCCACACAAATTTACACATTTGTCTCACCATGGCATTTGTCACCTGAAATTATAACACACCAGGTAAACAGGTTTAGGAACTTTGCTACATGCTCATCTCAAATCATTATTAGCAATTAACATAATTACCATTCTCATGATTGAAAGACATCACAATGCAGTCGTTGCAAATGCAGATTTGGACAAATAAGGTATTTATTGGTATGGGTTGAAAAAGCTGCGAGCTTTAAATTGAAGCACATCTCGTTTCTCTTCTGTGTGTGTCTGTCTCCCTTGTGATACTCAGTGCAATTATTTTACCCTGTATTACTACTCCCAAATCTTTCCCAGCTATTAAGAGGTTTGTGTTTTCTCCAGAATTTGGGAAGGAAGCCACTTTGAAAGGCATCATTCAACAGGATATCTTGTGGCTTGACTCGTCACAGTGCTTGGTTGTAGCCTCCGAAACGTTGGGCTTGCAACGCTATCTGTTTTCACAGAGTTAGGAAATGTGGGCTGTAAACACAAATACAAGTTGAAACTATTTCCTGTAGTCATGGTCTGACAAAGTAAGGCTTTGCAATGAACAGAAAGAGTATTATTATGAGGGAGGGTTTATTTAATCAGAGCTAACGGCTTTCACCTCTGGAAAGGGAAACAGTTTGGGATCCACAAGACATCTGAAAAAGAATCAAAGAAACCTAAAAGGGACTCTCCAGCCGCTGCATTCAAATATGGTCGAAAGTCTCTGTGTGAGTGGACCCAAGAACTGGTTTTCTGCCAACCATTTTCATCCTGGGGCCACACAGATTGCTAAAAATGACAAAACAAAACCAAAAACACCAAACAAACACAACCTGGAAAAAATAGTTCAAATTTTTCATTTTGAAAAACAGGATTTTTTAAAAAGGTTAAACAGTGCATGGAGCCACTACAATCTCTTTTCAAAGCAAAGGGCTACTCTTAAAGACTTCCCGGGCTTTATCTGCACTGTAGAAATAATCCAGTTTGACACCACATTAACTGCCGTGACTCAATGCTATGGAATTCTGGGAACTGTAGTTTTGCAAGACATTTAGCCTTCTCTAGTCAGAGAGCTCTGGTGCCACAACAAACTCTAATTCCCAGAATCCCGTAACATTGAGCCATGGCAGTTAAAGTGATGTCAAACTGGATTATTTCAACAGTGTGGATACTGCCTGGGAGACAGTTTGTCAGCAAAAAGGAGGCACAGGGGAAGCAGAGGGCAATGTTGTCCAATGGCTGCATTTTGCCTATCGTTGCTCCAAACCATCTTTCAATTAAGACATTTTGAATCAACAATTTGACCCTTTTAACTGATCAACCATATTTCACATAGAGTACACTGTCATATTGCCAACATTTCAATAAAGAGCAGTAAAGTTAATAAAGCCTCTGATGGTGAAACTTCTTTACAAAAGCTTTTTCACACCTACCCAGACCTCTTTCTTCTCATTATCTGTCTAGCTGGATTTTTAAAAGCTGCATCAGCACTGAAAGGATGATGAAGGATGGCTGGAGAAAAACATACCTCTGGTGGCATGGACAGCAGTGCGTTTGCAGTAAAAATGCAATAAACAAAGCTTTTGTTACCAAAAATTCCTCCACCATCCAAATAATTTTGATTACTTTTAAGAATCTGATATATAGTTTATATCTCTGGCAAAGAACTATTCAAAATATATTGGGGTGTCCTTAGCATGGCTGGCCATACAGGCACAGTAACTACCAAATGCAATTTTAAAACCTACAGAATACTCCCATATTCCCATCTCAAACAAAGATGGAGGCTTTATGGAGAGATCTGGAGTAGTGTCTGTGTTACAGGACCTTATTACTGTAATTATATTTATTTACTGTATTATTATAAGTTACATTTATAGTCTGTCTTTCCTCTAGCGACCAAAAGGTTGTGTAAATAGCTCATCTCCTCAATTTCCTCTCGTGAAACCCTGTAAAGTATGTCAAACTGAGTGAGTGACTAGTCCAATCCTGTGAGATTCATGGATGAGGGTGGACCTGAACCTCAATTTACCAAATCCCAGTCCAAAATAACTGCTACTATTACCCCTCTATATCCAGGAATTTAACCATCCACAGCTTGAACAATCCTCAGATTTAAAATATTCTCTCTCTATATATATAGGTTTCCCTTTTGCTATATGTGTGTGTGTGTGTGTACATTGCAAAAGGCAAACTTTGATTTTGCAATTTTATATAAGGGACACCACTTTTACTATCCCACTATATATAATGGGAAATGAGCATCCATGGATTTTGATATCCACAGAGGGTCCTGGAACCAAACCAGAGTGGCTTCCTAGGGCCTATTATATATCACTCTAGCTCTCATATCCATGACATGAAAATTGGCCACAAAATGACCCAAAGAGCAGATTAAATCCGAGGGTGAAATCACATAGAGAAAGCCCTCGTAACAATTAAACAGGCATAGAACCAGTTTTCAATATGAATTTTAAAGATTCTTTTTAACCAACTTCAGTTTTTGAGCAGTCTACATAAAAATTTCTACATACTTGCAGGTTTTCCTTTAAAACCACAAGGATGGAAAAAGGCATTCCTTAAAACAAAACTCACAAAGAAAATATATACAAAATAATAAGCATCCCCAGATTTCTAAAAAGAGCTCAAACTATCATACATGCATTCCCCAAGAAACATATTGTCTTCCATTCTAGTGACTATGTTGACTTTTGATATGGTAAAAGCATCATGGCAACATGATTTTACCAGAGCTTGGAAATAATACATTAAAAATAACATTACTCCCCTAAACAACATGTTTTTGTTTCTTCAAGTTTTAACACTAACCATGGCTCCCTGATTTCTGAGTATAATGCGTAATGCTGACTCAACATTTTTAAAATGTTGTTTTGGGGTGCCTTTGTAGAGGACATTTTTCTAATTTTCCGACTTTAAAAATAAGTAATTTGTAAAAAGTTAGTAATGCAAGACTAGTAACAAGTAATTTTAGCATGGTACATATTTTTCTAAGTAGCCACTGAGGCTAATGCATCAGTTTGTTTAAACACAGTTCCAAGCTCTGCATTTTACAATGTCATTTCCATGACCCAATGCTCACTATGGATGTGCTATGAGCCAGAGATAACAAAGATTTACTACGCTGGATGAAAAGCCCAAGATAAAATCAGTTGTTTCCACCGATGAGGAGGAGCCTGTTTCTATGAAATATTCCATGAAAGATGAGGGGGAAATGGCTTTGACTTTCTCACATTAGATGCAAAACAAAGCAATCAGGACTAGGTTTTTCCAACCCACAAGCAATGCTTGCGACAACAACCTACAATGCCTGATGGGCTAAAGGGGAGCGTTTTTGAGTGGAACTGCAACTTGCACCACTTCATTATCACTGGCCAATATATTCTGAGTATTGACAGAAATGCAGGTAAAGATCCAGAATGCTGAAATCCAAAATACTCCAAAATTCTCTATGTTGGTGCCTGAGGCAATGACACCTTTGCTTTCTGAGGGTTCAGTGTACAACAACTTTGTTTCATGCACTCAGTTATTAAAAATATTACATATAAAATTACCTTCAGCCTATGTGTATATGAAACATAAATGAATTTCATGCTTAGACATGAACATGGGCCCCATTTCCAAGACAATGGGCCCCATATCTAAGATATCTAATTATGTACAGTACAGTATATGCAAATGTTCCAAAATCTGAAAAAATTAGAAATGAGAAATGCTGGTCCCCAAGCATTTTGGATAAGAGAGATTCAACCTGTACAACGCTGGACCCCTTGAGACTATGGCCCTTTATCACATGAGCAAAATTTGAAGTTATCCCAGGGTCAATGTGAAGGCAATGCAGGGGTAATCATGGGGTTTCAATCAGGAGCCATCTTAAACACAATCGGGGGTCATTCCAGGGTTAGGTAAATCCTCTTTCCCCCCCAAATTTTCCTAACCCTGGAATGACCCCCGGTTGTGTTTAGGATGGCTCCCGATAGTGTCTGGCATCATGTGATAAACAAACATGAAACTTTACCTAACCCTGGAATGACCCCCGATTGTGTTTAAGATGGCTCCTGATTGCATTTGGCGTTGTGTGATAAACAAACTTGAAACCTCATGATTGCCCCTGCACTGCCTTCACTTTGACTCTGGGATAACTTCAAATTTTGCTCGTGTGATAAGGGCCTATGGCTTAGAAATCAGGAGCCAACCTGGTTAATACATTCTCCCTCACCTCCTGTCCTTTACTGACATCAGCCATAGTTTAACTGGCATTTCAAGTAAGATGGATCTTCCAGAAACTATAACTTGAAAACACAGCATGGAGTGTGGTCTGCAGGGTGCAGTGATAAAACAGTACCTGGTTAGTGTTTTACATGGTTGCTGCCAAAGCATGAATAAGGTACTTTTTTTGCACCACAATCCTAAAACTCTCAGCCAGCATGGATGGGGCTTCCTAGGAGATACAGTCCAAAATAGTAACTTTTCCAAGCTTTGGTTGCTGTGTGTGCAATGCTTGACCCATGGTTAACATAACAAAGGGAGGGAAGAAGGAATTTACTATGCAGAGGTTTCTTGGATCTAAAACCATTTGCTAATCTCAGCTAGAACACATTCATGAAATCAACCACTGAATGGTAAAGTCAACACTCATGTAAAATCCCTTGCTTCACTTTTGGGTGTCTCCAAATGGAGCATTTGTGTTTGGAGGTTGTGATATCTGTTGCTGCAGTTCTAAGAGGTTTTAAAACATCCAAACAATGTTTGGATGTATTTTTAAAACCCCTTAGAACTACATACAGCAACAAATATCCACACAGTGTTGCAAATCATGTTTGGATATTTGTTGCTGTACGTAGTTCTAAGGGGTTTTAAAAGATCCAAACACTGTTTCTGTTGTCCCAGAATATTTTCTGGCAATTTCCAGCACCAGCTGCAATGTTTTATTCCCACTTTCTAGTGGATTTTTTTTAACAAAACAGTATCCACCTGTTCTCTGCTTTCTTTTTTAAAACTGTTTTAAGAGCTGTAGTTTATCAGTGAATCAGCCTATAGCACTACAACTATTTTTTTAAAAAGAAAAGATAAAATTTCCCCATAAAACAAAGGACCACCTTTAATAGTTGTGTAGAAGATGAAATTTCAGCAGGTGATGCTTGTCACACAACCAAGTAACCGTGAAAGGTACTGAAGGCCTCTCCAGTTTTCACTCTGTCAACCCTACTAGCAACTTCTATTTATTTATTTATTTAATGTATACTTCACCTTTCTCCCATGCAGGACCCAAAGCAGCGCACAACACCCCAAAACACAACACAATCAAAAAACTCCCAATGCAAAAGTCAAAACACAACTAAACCAACTGATTCAAAAACACATGTTAGAAATACAAGTTAAAAGAGCATTAAAAGGCATTTGAAACATGATGAAATAATAACTTTAAAAAGCTTTATCTGCCGTCACCAAATGCCTGCTTGAATAAAAATGACTTCATATGCCAACAGAAAGAGAGCAGGGAGTGGGCCAACTGGATCTCTTGGGGAAGGGAGTTCTATAGCCTAGGAACAGTCATAGAGAAGTCTCTGTCCCAAGTCTTCTCCAACCAAACCTGCAAATGTTGTGTGATGGACAAAAAGCCTTCCTCTACAGATCTTTGGGCACATGCTGGATTGTATAAGGAGATATGGTCTTTCAAATAGTCTGGATACAAGCTGTGTAGGGCTTTAAAACCAATACTATGAATTCTGCCCAGAAATGGACCAGTAGCAAATAGTTTTAGGTCATAATTTTCAGGGAACTAACATTATATTGGTAACAGACCACGGAGCATGATGTACAAAAGCCAATCTGGCTATTTTAATTTTTAATGCATTAAACAGAAATGTGGCTTTCGGGGCAGGCATAATATATATTTTTTTTAAACAAACAAAAAAGGAACTTCTCTTTAACATATTCCAGCACTTGGGGAATTTAAGATCAGACAAGGTCAAGAGTTGAAATGAAGAGAAGAACGCTTGGCTGTGTTGCAGAAGTAATCGATTACCTGAATATTACCCCAAAGAACAGGTAAACTAGCTGCTTAAATTTACTTGCTTTGTGCTATCTACTGCAAAGGAAGGCAAAATAGGCAATTGTGAACTGCACAGAATTATTTAGCAACACTCAAAGCTGGAAAAGCAGGAAATGTTACCCTTTCAGATCTTTTATAAATTCAAGCTCTGGTTCACTGGCAAAAATGCTTCCCCTCCCCATCCCCAAAGGGAAATATACTTATATGAACGTGTAGTTTCACTCCATGTCTGGTTCATAAATCTATTTCAAGTCTAGAATTCCTAAACTGTGAGATCAATATTTGTTAGGGCATTGTGATCTCCCTGCTAATTCTTCCATATTTCAGTCTTAAAGATCTTGGATTGGTCCACCAGCATTGCTCTCTGCATATGGACTCTGCTAATGGCCAGGGTGGGATGGGAGGACTAGAAAAAATCTGCAATGCAGTGTACAACCACAGCCATGCTCAGTGACACAGATCATCACTTACTCTACCATGGTCTTTTTTCACCTTGCGCTACTTAAAATCCGAAGGGCAAAATACTCGTTTCCACTCACCCTTACATGGAACCCTTTCACAAGATACAATTACTATGCTTCCACTTTAATGCTGTTATCCCATCCTATTGGACTCCTGCGATTTGCAGTTTACAGAGAAAGAATTTAAATTCTCAACCGGAGAGCTCTAGTGCCTCACCAAATTACAAACCCCAGAATTTCATAGGATGGGCTGTCCAGTGTCAGGTGTAGTGTGAAAGGGCCCCTGCTCTCCCTCACTGTTTGCAAGGTTACACAGTCAGGTGCACATACAGCCAGAGGATCTGCTCATCTGGCCTTAATCCAGGGCAGGAAAAGTATGGTCTGCCTGTCAGATATTGTTGACTGCAACTCCCATCAGTTCTAACCAACAGGGAATGATGAGGAGAGCTGCAATCAATAATATCTAGAGAGCCACCCTGTTGGAAAATAATTCTGGGGGAAGCACTATACCATGAGTTCCTTGGTAAAGAGCCCTGATGATATTTGAAAACCCCTGTTCTTCTACGCCAGGGATGGCCAAATCATAGCCTTCAGTCCCTCCCTTGATCCCATTATCCCCTTCCATTCTTTCTCATGCCAGGCAGAAAGCAAAAGGCACTACTTCCTAGCACCCAGACACTTCTCCATAAGGTATATAAATGAAGCTTGTTTGAAACAGGAAATCCTCTAGAAGAAGCTGTTATCCACAAGCTGCTTTTGGCTTGGGACAGCACTACTGCGATCAATGAGATATAAATACTAGCTCTGGTCCTTTCATATCATCCCAACCCTAGAACTGGAGAAGCACCAGTCAGGTCCTGTAGCCTGTAAAGTTGGTCTTTCCCTGGCTAGAAAGGGCACAGCATATAATGCCAAAGTCAAGGAATTATCTGGGTCCTCTAGAGAAAAGAATTTGGCCATCACTATTTCAAAACAGCTGTGTGTGTGTGTGCATTTGTGTTGGTGTGTTTTTCAGTTCTTCTGTATTAATGAATGAAAGAAACAGGCTCTGTGGAATTTGGGAAGCCCTCTTGTATGGAACCAACCATTTTATCTTAGCTGTTTCAAAAATAACTGCACAATCAAAGACAAATTTTGGTATTGGCTTCATTAATGGTCTCTAGTGTTTAAATGTGATACACACTCATTAAGTTTAATATAAAAGCATACTTTAGACCCAAACTCCCTGAACACAGCTAGAGAGACACATTCAATAGGACTTCTGTAAACTTAGCACACAGGCTCTATATGTAACAGAGACTTTTCTTTCCTCTATTGCTCTAAAGCACACACCCTCATACACACACACACACCTCAAGCAATTGTCACCCTCTATGGATTCTCTCCTTTGGTATTCTTTATCCCAACCTATCTTGCTTTCCTCTGAAACTTTTTCTAATGCTTGGAGGGAGGAAAACTGACACACAGTTTTGTAAGAGGAACCAGGTCAGCACTTTTTTCTTTTCATTTTGCAGTTAATTTCCTTTTGCATTTGGGAAAAAAACATTTTTTAAAAACATATGCTTCTCCATCCTTAACAGAGTTTTTTGGAATCAAAACATAAGGCAATTATTAAACACAGAGTCCCTTAAGCAACACATCTCTTTCAGCAGAGACATGGGGGAGAGCCAAACTGATGATGGCTTTTGTAATTCCAAATTCCAACCTTGCTTTTCCACCTCTGCTAACCAAGGAGCAGGTGTGTATTTGCTACACAAGCCAGCAATCCTTTCCCTCCTTCTAGGTGAAGTGAATTCTAAAGAAGTGATTGCTAGGACTGGATAGTTAGTACCAATCATTTGGCATCACAGAGCAACAGGACATTCCCACAACCCAGAAACTTACACGTCAGTCTGATTTTGAGAGCTTACGTCTAACATGCCGCGGAGGTTCCCAATTGTCACTTTCATCTGTATCTTCATCATCCTCATCCTCATCCTCATCTTCCTGCTCATCCAGAAGTTCCTCCTCTTCCTCCTCCTCATCAAACAACTCAAGGCCTAGTTCAGCTCTTCTCTGTCTGTCCCCAAACCACTCCCTTACCTGCTCATATCCCATGTGTGATTTGGCAACCAACTCATCGAGGTCCTGTTCGTTAAGAAATTTGTGTTTCAGGTAATAATCCTTTAGGATTGCTTTTCCAGTTTTAAATTTAATGAGTGGCGTCTTGTCCCAGTGTTTGATCCTCTTGTTGGACCTCGGTCGCCCGCGAGGTCTTCCCCGTCCTCTTCCTTTTGGTCTTCCTCTCCCTCTCCTCCTAGAATAGCCTTGACCGTTCATACTTTTTGCATTGGCCCCTTGATAGTAGTAATACCATTTCAAGCCGCCATTTTTCCAGGCATATCGGGTATCTCCAAACCAACTAACAATCTCTGGCCGAGGAAGCCCCGTTTCTTCTGCCAACTTGTCATATTCCACCGCAGATGGCCACTGAGTCCGGATAAATGACATTTTGAGCATGTGTAACTGTTCTGGAGACTTTTTCGTTACCTTTCCCGACTTCTGTACTCCAGCACCTTCCCCTCCAGATGCCTCTGCAATGGATGCTTCTTTCAAGTTCCCTGTATTGCTTTCATTTAGTTCCTCACTTTCGTCACCTTGAGCATTGGATTTCTTCTGTTCAGCAAACCAAGCATTGATCTCTCGTCGAGTCAACTTTGTTTCGGACCGTATCCTGTTCAGTTCATCGTCAGTCAAAAAAGGATTGTTTTCGAAACTCTCCCGGAGGGTTTTAAGTTGTTCAGCTGTCTTTTCTTTGAACCTCTGACAGTTAAAATCAGAGGCATTCCATGACTGTTTCTGCTGGGCTTGGCCTGCTCCTGGAGACTCATTTGTTTCATCACTTGAGTCAATGATGATAGTGCAAGAATCATTGTTGAGATGATTATAATGGTTGTGCTTTGAGTTCCGCTGGTTGTACCTAGTATCACTGAACCACTTTTTGATCTCTCCTTTTGTCAGCCCTGTGATTTTCATGAGCCTAATTATCTCTGAATCAAGAGGAAAATGACTTTTTAGGTAGCTGATCTTCAACTCTGTCAGCTGTTCCTTGGTCTTCTTAGCACGGCCCCCAACTGTGTCAATACCAGCTGCAGCTGCCACCACTTCTGATTTGGTAAGGTGAGGGGCTGGAACAGCAGCGACTTGCTTGGTTTCAGTAACAGGCTGGGTGGCTTGGACTTGTGCTTTTTGCAACTGGGATTGGTTTGGGATTCCTGCCACCGTCAATGCTATTGGGGCTGTCACTGGAAGGGTCCCGGCACCTGCAACTTGGGTAAGAACAAGGCCCGGTTGGCCAACAATTTGGCATGTCTGTAGAATGGAAGGCAGACCATTACTACTAGCTGAAATATGTGCTGGAATAACCGTAATAGTCTGAGGGACAGTATGCACAGTGCCGTTGAACTGTTTTCTTCTTGCCTCTTCCACTTCCTCTGGGGTCCAGCTGACCCCATGTTTCAAGCGCTGGGCAGAGAACCAGATTTTAATTTGTTCTTCAGTATATTTAGCTTGAGTTGCTAGAAGTGCAATTTCTGACAGCGTTGGGTAAGGAAATTTGTTGTAGGTGTTAAGCAAGAGAGGGTTGTTATCCAATGCAGTGTTGTAGGCTGGAATGCTATTTATCGGGATCAATACTTTAGATATTAAGCCAGAGTTCTGTGGAGATGCTATGGTAGTTATCACTTGTTCAGGCTGGATCACAGCTGTAGGGTTCACAACTGTGCTAATTGTTTCTGCAGCCAATGTACTATTGGCATTGGTTTCTGAAACTTCAGTGGCTGGTTTTTCTATGACCTCCTCACACTCTGGGTCAGTTTCAGCATCTTTTTCCTCCACCATACCATCCTCTGTGTTATGAAAAACAGCAATTCGTTTTGTTTCATTCTTATTTTTTATCATTTTCATAATTGGGGTTTTGCTAATTGAGATGCTGGACAATTGACCCTCAGAACCCTCCAATTCTTCGCTGTTCTCCTCTTGCACAAAACTGCCATCAAAAGTAAGGTCATTTACCGTTTGCTCAAAGATTGTCTGGTTGTTGCGTTTCACCATAGTCAGTTTAAAATTGTCCTCTCCAGGGTGATACTTTACATTATGTTCTGAAAGAGCATCATACCTTTTAGTAACAAACCTGCATTCAAGACACACATAAGAGGAACTCAATACCACATTGGGGTGCTCAGAATCCACATGAAAAGTAAACATATTGAGATCTGCAGTCTGAAATGTGCAGTATTTGCATTCATAGCCGCCTTCAACTTTTTTATTTTGCTGATTGTCTGAGTCCACATATTCATGGGCGTCCTCATCACTTGACATGCTACCTGCTGGTGTCATCACAGACAGCCCTTCTTCAACATCAGATGCTGCTTCTATCTCTGGATCTGGCTCACTTGCCAAGACCATGCAGGGTGTAGTGGATTTTCGCTTACTTGCCATTCTACTCCAGTGAAAACACAACTAACAAAATGGATGTCTTTCTGGTCCTTTTAGGCTTTCCTGGGGCTTGACGTTTGGTACAATGTCAGTGCATGGCAGCTTCTCAGCAATTAGTCCCTTAGCAGCATTTTTATAGTGCAACTAAGTAAAACAGTAACTTGCAGTCCAAGGGATTAAAGAATGAGCAGCAACTTCTTAACATGTACATCCGACACCTATATTTTAAAAAAGAAAGAGAAAAAAAAGATGTTTCAAGGAATTGTTTCTGTTGTATATAGTAAAATGCTTCTGTATGGGAAATGTGGTATATTTTACTCCCAGTCATTTCAACTGAAAGATGCATTTCAGCCTTGTATATACTGGCAAGTGCCACACATTTAAAATTCAGCTTATCGGTCATGTGCTGTGGCACCACCAATTATGCAATTATTTACTAAATTTATATCCTCGTTTTCTGCCAAAAATGACAGGGCAGCTAGAAAATGCAAAAACCATTGTACATCCAATAAAACTCATGTATCTGAACGAGGCATCTCACAATGATATGCAGTGATGTTTTATTATTAAAATAGCCAGTGCACTTCAGCTTGTAAATATTCTGCCTCCTTCCTCAGGGGATATAACCCACTTTAATTATTCATTAACTGTATAGCTAACAATTATAAAATGAGACTTTGAAAAGGTCCCTCCAACTTATGGAGGCTTTAAGAATGAGATCCCCAAGTAATCCAGTTACCAACAGCCCTTCTAAGGTCTTGAAAACTTAGGGCTGTGGTTTTTTATGGGTTTTAGGGCTATGGATTACTTGACAGAGTCTATCCGTTTATAATGCAGTCGTCTTCTTTTCTCACTACCTCTTCCCCTTCCAAGCATTTCTAGTGAGTCATGTCTTCTCATGGCATGCCCAAAATACAATAGTCTCAGTCTAGTCATTTTGGCTTCTAGAAAGAGTTCAGGCTTGATTTGTTATTGAACATATTTGTCTTTTTGGCAGTCCACAGTGTCTGTAGAATTCTCCTCCAGCACCACATTTCAAATGTGGTTTATTATAAAAGAGTAAACCTTTATGCTTGCTCATATCATCAACCCTATTTAAGAAGTTAGTTGTAAGGTTAAATCGGAGAGGTCAATTGGCTATCCACAAAAGTCCCAACCCTATCCTGGTTATCTAGAAGGTCTTAGGACATGTTGTCTGAGTATTAGTACAACAAAGCTGGAGAATGTTAGCTTCAGGTAGGCTTGTCTACAGGAGAGTAAAGGTACAACAGAGCTTGGAACCAGTGTGTTGCAGCAGTTGAGTGTTGAACTAGGACTCTAGAGACCAGGGTTCAATTTCTTACTAAGTCAAAGAAACCCACTGGGTGACCCTGGGCAATTAACACTCTCTCAACCTCAGAGGAAGGCAAAGGCAACCTCCTCTGAACATATCTTGCCAAGAAAGCCTTGTAAGATGGCGACCCTAGAGTTAACCTAAGTCAGAAACGACATGACGGTACACCACAACAACGCTTGGAAAAATTAATATTGGATTAAAACAGTTTCTCCAGTCAGAGGCCATACTGGTTAAGGAATTCTGAAAATTACAGATCAATCCAAAAGGGAACTTCGTCAAGCTCTGAGTACTATGCCACTCTAGAATGCTTACCTCTATAAAACAAAATTGAAAACTGAATGGCATATAACTAGCAGAGCAATCACAAAGGTTCTAGCCCTGATTTTTTTTACCAATTGCATTAGTTTTGGGTTGACAATTGATATCTAAAGTATGACGGCACTGAGAAAATGCCTTTGGTACAGTCCATTCTGTTACGCTGCCTTTTCTCTTTTAGTAGACCAGCTGGGTCTACACCAGAAGTTCCCAAACCTGAGTTCCAAGGTGCTGCAAAGGTATAATTTCCAGAAATTATACCCTGCACTGCTGATAGCCAGGGCACCTGGGAGCTGCAGTCCAACAGTACTGGGGGACTGAAGTTTTGGAACCATTGGTATAGACCATGGCAAGTATACACGAAAAGAGGGCAATAAAATTAAAATTGTTAGCTTTAAATTTTTTGCAGACTTGTTAGTGAACCTGAATTGCTAAATTAAGAAGCAAGTGCTCATCCCCATTAAAAGAAAAAACAAATGTACATCACAAAATGGATAACAAACAGACAGCATAGTCAAACTCCAGGTTGTCATCATTTCTATTTTGCAGGTGATGCCAAATATTTTTATTCTGCAGGAGTCTGTGTCAACATGACACCATTTACTGGTATCAGTTTCACCAGCAGATGCTTTTTGAAAGGCAGCTTGCCTGAAATCAATCTTTTCATTTTTAAGATTTGGGTCCAAAGGAGGAAGACGCCTTTCAGCTTGCTTGCTTGAATTTGTGGTTACTGTATTACTCAATCTCTCCAACTGAAGTGGCCCATGTAAAGTACTCCAGCCTTACAAAAATTTTGGCTGCGGCTCTGGAGCTTGGGCCAAATTGAGAGCCACACATGACTACTTTAATAGATTATAAATTAATTTAAAAGTCTCATGCCTCTACAAGGCAACATCTTTTGGGGAAGAACAAAAGCAAGGCTCAGAAACATAACTTTTTCAGACTAAACTGATTTCCTAGCCAGTGTGGTTCCTGGATTCTGGGAGTTGTAGTCCAATAAAGGAACTTTTCCAAGATACAGTCTGAAACTGGCCTACACTACATTGCCTATTTTTCCATCTAGTGCAGTACCACCTACTCTAACTAGCTGACTCCAGAGTCCCATGCAGATGTCTTTCTCCACATTCAGTTACCTGGGGAGATTTTAAGTGATGAAGTGAATGAATCTGGCAAGTCCGGGGGCAAGTGTCCAATTTTCTGCCAGTGGACCCTCTGAAACCCACATGGATGGCCAAACTTTGAAAAACAAAACAAATCCCAGAGGTGGCCAGAAGACTGGCAATTTTAAAAATGTCAAATAGCATGGGGGTGCCTCTTATTTAAAAAGTAAACTGCTGTTCCTGGCACCTTCCAGGAGAGGCAACTGACTCTTTTGGGGAGAAGCAGCCTAAATATCAGAGAGCCAAGGTGATGTAGTGCTTTGAACATTGGACTGCAACTCTGGAGATCAGGGTTCAATTCCTGGCTTGGTCATGAAACCCACTGGGTGACCTTGGGCAAGTTACACTCTCTCAGCCTCAGGGGAAGGCAAGGACAAACCTCCTCTGAACCAATCTTGCCAAGAAAACCCCATGGTAGGGTCGCCTTAGGGTCATTATAATTCAGAAATTACTTAAAGGCACACAACACACACACACAACCTAAATATCTGTAGGCACCAGGTCATGTCTGAAATTGGAAGCCAAGCATGGTCATACCTGGTTAGTACTTGGATGAGGGAACACCAAGAAATACTAGGCATTCTAATATAGAGGGAATATAATTAGGAATACATAAATATAGGCTATATTTCAGAGTAAGCATTTGGCAAACCACCTCTGAGTATTCCTTGCCTAAGAAAACTAGATTAAATTAATGAGGTTACCATAAATCAACAGGCAACTTGAAGACCTTTCTATTCCTTTAAGAGGCTGTGGTTTATTGATAAAGTCCATACTTTTCATGCAGATGGTCCCAGGTTCATTCTTTGGCATCTCTACTTAACATTGGGCTGGGCAACATTTCCAATGCTGTTTTTTTTCCAATTTTCAGTGCTTCTGGACTCCTAATTCTATTATTTTCTCTCTGTGTGTTTTTGTTTGTGCGTCTATGCCTTATTTATTTAATTTATATCTCACTTTTCTTGTATAAAGGACCCAAAGCAGCTCATTTGGAGCTAGGCAGAGTAGTGGAGGACAGGGAGTCTTGGGCATGTCTTATCCACAGGGTTGCCATGGATCAAAAATAACTCAAGGGCAGTTAACAAGAACAAATGAGCTGCTTTCAA
Organism: Sceloporus undulatus; assembly: GCF_019175285.1. Lineage (NCBI taxonomy): Eukaryota > Metazoa > Chordata > Lepidosauria > Squamata > Phrynosomatidae > Sceloporus > Sceloporus undulatus. The sequence continues at coordinate 234,394,815 of NC_056525.1, forward strand.
TCCTTTATACAAGAAAAGTGAGATATAAATTAAATAAATATGGCATAGACACACAGACAAAAAAACAGAGAGGAATGATAATGGAGGTAGGAGTCTGGAAGCACTGAAAATTGCAAAAATAGCATTGGAAATGTTGCAGTGTGTCCTGATGTCTCCTTCTGTCCATTCTGGGCATGCTCTATCTATCTACTGTATATACTTGACCATAAGCCAACCTCAAGTATAAGTCAAGGGCAAGTCTGGGGGCCCAAAATTATGGATTTTGATATGACCCATGGATAAGTCGAGAGTAAAACCTAAGGGTATGTTATAAAGGATCTAATGGATGAAGCAAAGGAAAACAATGCCAAAGAACGTACAAAATTCTAGCAGACAAAACAACCTGTGCTCAAACTAAAGGTTGGATGGAAGAGTGTTGGAGGAGGATCAGGGCATCCATGACAGATTAAACTCTTGCCATTTATCAGGGGAGAGTTCCTTTTTAAATAAGAGTTAAAATATAATACTTACATTGTGGATAAGTCAACTCAGGGTTGGGGTTTTTTGGTTCAATTTTTTCACTAAAATTTCTAGACTTGTACATGAATATATTATCAGTTCCTGGTTCTCAGTAATTCCGCTTCCAGTCCCTCTCCTCCTAGACCTTCTTTCTTCTTGGCATCCCACCTTTGATTCTGCAGTTCCCTCTGCACTTGCTTTCTGCCAAAAAGCAGTGCAAACCCTAGACACCGTATGAAGTTTCCCCATGCAACTAAACTGACATTTACTTACTTTGTAGTCTCTTCTCCTGCTGTCACCTTAATGACTCACTCTTTCCACCTTAGCACTGAGATGCCTGTGAACATCCCATGACATCACCAAAAATTTGTCAAAAGACACACAAAAGCCAGTGTCAGGATATTTAACCTTATGCTCTTATTATATTACTGTGATTCTTTTTATTTTCATGTGGCATAGCGGTTTGAGTATTGAACTATGACTCTGGAGACGAAGGTTCGATTCCCAGCTTGGCCATGAAGCCAACTGGGTGACCATGGGCAAGTCACATGCTCTCAGCCTCAGGGGAAAGTAATGGCAAACCTCCTTTAAACAAATCCTGCCAAGAAAATCCCATGATTGGATCGCCTTAGGGTTGCCATAAATTGGGAATGACTTAAAGCACATAACTACAGCAATACATCTCTTAACAAAGATTGCTGACATACTGCAGAACTGATGCAGTTTGACACTGCCAATGGCTCAGTACTATGGAATTCTGGGAATTTGTAGTTTGTTCTGGCACCAGAATTCATGAACAGAAAGGGCTATCTCACAAAACTACAAACCCCAGAATTCAATGTCATTGAGTCATGGCAGATAAAGTGGGGTCAAACTACATTAATTCATACAGCCAAAGTAGATGTGTTCCTGGGCATTACTTCTTTAATAGGGAATCTGGTACCAGAGGTAGAAATCACAAGGAAAGAATAGGAGTACATTCCTACACTACAAAACAAAAGAATGCTTCAACAATTTTCAGCAAATGCTTTATCCAAAACTAACAATTTGCACATGTAAAATGAAACAACAAGGTCAGATAAGCCTAAAATAAGTAAAAAAAAAGAAAAAGAAAAAGAAACATATTGATCCTTTTATAATCTACTGAAAAGATTCTTCCAGGGAATTTTTTTTTCTTTCAGCACCCTCCACTTTTCTTATGATTTCCATTTTGGTGGCCAAACTTAAAAGATCTATGTTTTTTTCACATTTGTGGACTTGCTAGCAAAGCAAGCATATCTGCTTTCCCCCTTTTCTCCGTTTTATGTTGATGAACGCTCAGTAAGGGATTTTAGAGACAACAGCTATTTACCATGGATGCATCTGCACTGCAGAAATAATCCAGTTTAACACCACTTTAACTGTTATGGCTCAGTGCTATGGAATTCTTACACAGTTTTGTGAGATGTTTAGTTTTCTCTTTCGGAGAGCTCTGGTGCCAAAACAAACGACAGTTTCCAGAATTCTATAGCATTGAGCCATGTCAGTTAAAGTGGTGTCAACCTGGATTATTTCTGCAGTGTGGACACAGCCCTTGTCTGTTGTAGCAAGGCACACACAGTTGCAGTAGGATCAGCTAGAACAGAATCCCACTATTTCCCAGCTCAAGCTCTATTGCTTTGTTTATTACAGACCTGCTGCTGCAATCTGATATTGAAAGTCTTTTTCTCCATCCTCCCAATGCTGATTCTGCAAAATAAATTTCCAGGTAGACAGAGGACAAGGAGGAAAGGTGGGAGGTAGGCAGGCATAAAAAGACTGTAAAATGGAGCTTCTTTGACAGAGGCTTTGTTAACTGAGGTGTACCTGCATCATTAATAAACAGTTTTAAGCCATGAGAGAGTCAGAAAAAGAGCAGTTAGTATGAAAAACTGGATATAAAAAATCTCATATATGACAGCAAACTTCAATAAATCTGATAGCTTACTAGCTCTGCAATTGCCACAGAAGAACTATCTGCCACCTCTACAACCAAAATCTATAGGTCTTGAATGTGATGGACATGAATGTGTCAACCCAATGGTGACAAGGTAGAAGACTGAGTAATTATGATGATTTACATAACTTTAAAGTGGGCAAAAAACACCATGAAATATAGTGGGTCCTTGGTATCTGTTGGGGTTTGGTTCCAGGACTCCCTGTAGAAAACAAAATCCATGGATGCTCCAGCCTCCTTATACACAGTGGCACAGTAAAAGAGTGCCCCTTATATAAAAATGGCAAAATCAAGGTTTGCTTGTTGGAATTTATATATATTTAAAATATTTACAAGCCATGGGTGCTTGAATCCACAGACCAAAAAAAATCCGTGGATATGGAGGGCTGGCTGTAGTTAAAAGTTTCTGTATCTTGGATCAGCCATTAATCAATACAGAGACAATAGTCAAGAAATCAGAAGAAGACTGGGACTTGGAAGAGCAGCTATGAAAGAACCAGATAAAATCTTCAGATGTAATGATAGATAATTAAATACTAACGTGAGAATCATCCAGGTCACAGTATTTCTGATTTCTATTCTTATTCTTTTTCTTTTATTTTATCCTGCCTTTCTCCCAATATAGGGACTCTATATGTATGGATGTGAAAGCTGGACCGTGAAGAAAGGTGATAGGAAGAAAATCAACTTATTTGAAACGTGATGCTGGAGGAGAGTTCTGTGGATACCATGGACTGCTGAAAAGATGAATGTGTCTTAGAGCAAATCAAGTCTGAACTCTCAGTAGTGAAGGTGACTAAACGGAGGCTGTCATCCTTTGGATATATGATGACTCACTGAAAAGACAATAATGCTTGGTAAAGTGGAAGGCAATAGGGAAAGAGGGAGACTACTCTACAAGTGGAAAGATTCAATCAAGGAAGCCATGGCTCTGAATTTGCAAGACCTGAGCAGGGCAGTCAATGGCTGGGGCTCTCAGAAGTTCTTCATTCATAGTCACCATAAGCCAAAGTCGACTTGATAGAAATTATAGTCGGCCCTCCACATTTGACTTTTGCGGATTTGATTATTCACCAATTTGATTAATATGTTCTTTCTACGAATCTCTAGGCCCTACAGCAAGAACACCTCTCTAGGAATCTCTAGGTCTTCCAGCACACCTCTGTGGTCAACATCTACCAGATATTGCACTGGATGACCTACTGATTCCTCCTTAAGGGTGCAGGACCCCTGTGAAAGTAGAAAAACCACAAATAAAAAACACTATTTTTTTTTATCTGAGAGAACATTTCTCTAGGCATCTGTAGTTTCTCCAGCACAATCCTATGGCCAATTTCTGGCAGATGTTGACCACAGAGATGTGCTAGAGGACCTAGAGATTCCTAGAGAGGTGTTCTCTCAGATGAAAAAAATAATGTTTTTATTTGTGCTTTTCCACTTTCACAAGGGTCCTGCACCCTTAATCCCAGCAAATGTGCAAGGCCCAATGTAACAACAACAAAATCATACTGAACCATGAGAGCATTATTAAGATATTGTATAAAGATATGGTAACAAGTCAAAAGCAGAGAGCTATTTCTGTCACAAGTTAATGAAGAGTGTTTATTTAGTATGACAAACAAGCTTATTAACTTGTTCAAAAGAAATATATGTAAAAACAAGAACACCAAGTCAATGTCAAGCAGCCCATGATTTAGCGCTGATCGTAATGATGGGCCAGCACCTGCTTTGCTTCAACCTCTTGTTCCACTCAAGAAATTTTATCACATTAAGATAAAATGCAGGTATTATAACCCAACAAATCTGTATACCACTTGGTTAACCTAGAAGTGCTAATCTTTTAGGAAACCTTGCTTTCTGCTTGCCTCATCCCTTTATTACTAATATCTAAAATCTGAAATAAATCTGTTAAAAATACATTTCCTGAATTTGACAGATTTGCCAAATTTGTTTGGAAGATGTTTAAAAATATATTGAGTCATGGGCCCTTCCTTCTACCTTACTTGAAAATATATTCTCTAATGCAGTTGAATACTCGATGACACACTATGAATTCTGACAAATTAGCCATTTTCATCAGTCCTCTCCTCCAATTTTTTAATGCAAGACCCATGAGCCATAAAACCAGACACTGCAGTCGGCAGTGGGATGCCAAGTGAGAAATGAGATGTGTCATCTGGCATCTCTCTTAAAGCTACTTTTCTGTCTGTATTTGTGTTTCCTCAAAGTGGCTGTCCTGGATCCAAAAAAGCATTGGACTACAACTTACATCATCCCCAGCCAGCATTCCCGGAAGAGGACAACCTAAAGCATTTTAGAAGAAGCTGAATGAGGAGGTTGTGATTGGTGTCAGCAGACTGACAAACACACTTGTTTCAGTCCCAGACAAACAGCAAAAGCAGATCTATAAAGTCTCCAGTGCACCATATCCATGTGTGTTGTGCAAAACCTTTTAAAAAGTTATCCAATGTGATTTGAACCTCTTGCATGTCACTTTTGCTACTTCTTTCCTGTGAAGTCAACCGTTCTCTGCTTCTTGTGTGAACTGGTGCAATTTTTCATCTTTGGGCCAAAATGCATGGCAAATAGGTTGTCATCAATTCCACAGGCAACAGATTTTCCTTAAATGAAACTAATTTGTACAAATGATGCAGCTTTCCTAATCTCATTAATAAAATATTCTTTCTTAATATAAGGTATTATAAACAGAGCTTGGAAAAGTTCCCTTTTTTGGATAAAAACTCACAGCCAGTGGTCATGATGCCTGGACGATTCTGAACTTTTGCAAGCTCTAATTATGAAGCATGCTGCATGATTAAATTACCCCCAGAAACTATAAACAACAGATATTTTTACAGGTGTAGATAAAACCCAACTTGCTTTTTAGTTTGATATGTTATTTTACAATGTCTTGATACAATTTTTATTTCAGTAGTGTATTGTATTTGATTGTGACGGCATGAACCTACAGATGAGTGAAATAATTTTTAAAAAATCTTGTCATACTACCAAGCTTGGTAAGGAACAGCATTCACATACCTGTTTTGACTAGAGGCTGGAAAAGTTCCTTTTTTGGACTATAGCTTGCAGAATTCCTCAGACAGCATGACATCAGTTGTGCTAGCTGGGATGTTCTGGACACCACTGTCTAAAACAGGAACTTTTCAATGCTCCGTTTTCTTTTTTGCCATGACAAGCGAAGCAGCTTTGGACTCATTTATATAAAATGGAGAAATAGCCTTACAAAAGGTCAACCTTTTTATACAGCTAGCCCAGTCTTGTTGAGAAATTGATAAACTAGAAGAAGAAACTCTTCCATACCTCAAGGTGAGAGGTGTATCACATCATCTGCTACCTCAACCTTTTGTACCCAGTATTGCCCAGAATAAGGCAACAGAAGGAGAATGAGAGACAGTAGTATTATCTTGAACCTCTTGGTAATGATACAGGAGTTGACATCCCTGAGGTCTAGGATGGGACAAAGGACTCTTCAGGACCATAAAGTACCTTAAGAGGAAACACAGATGGTGGGATGGATGTACATTCTTCTTCTTCTTCTTCTTCTTATTATTATTATTATTATTATTATTATTATTATTAACCTTTATTTATAAAGTGCTGTAAATTTACACAGCGCTGTACATACAGTCTTTTTAATTAGACGGTTCCCTGCCCTCAGGCTTACAATCTAAAAAGACACCACACGAAAGGAAAAGGGAGTAGTGGTGGGGAAGGGGATGAGGTCCAGCAGTTCCTCTCTACCTCCAAGGCCTAATAACATCCTTGTGGGAAAGGGTGTGGATCTTTTGAGATGAAGCTTGGGATAGGGGTGCAGTGTGATAAACACCAGAAGGTAGGAGAATATGGAACTTAATGGCATAGCCATGGATAACAGTGTCAAGGACCCATGAATCTGAGGTTATCAAATGCCAAGCTGGAAGGGACCAAGACAAATGCACAGCGAAAGAAGGAGTGAGGTCTAAGTCAGACAACACGTCTGACTGCTTTTATTTTTTGTAAGAAGAACGGTACTTGCTTGAAAATTGGACATGTCTAGAAGATCTTGAGATGGCTGCTTCAAAGGCAGAAAGGAGCACTGAGAAGAAGATGGGATGAAACGAGCCCACAAAGCCTTCTGTTTGTTCTGCTGATAAGACTGCTGGAGGCCATACTTCTTGACAGCATTTTACATTGTGTAAGTCTGCTCCAACTTCTCTTCAGAGGTTCACATAAAAGAGGCCCATTTCATTGAAAGGAAGGTCTTCAACGATGGCCTTGGTGGAGAGACTGGACTAACAAAGCCAGGAGTGAAATCTCAAGGCAACAGCTGCAGCAAGCAACTTTGCTTTACAATCAGCAGAATGCTGAGAAATAATAATTTGCTGAGCAGCTAAGGTGTGAGTCTCAAAACGAAAAGCAGAGGCAGCCTTCCTATCCTGCTCTGGAAGTCTGTCAAAAAAGCAGGTTTGTACACTCCCATACAGGCCTAACAGTTGGAAGTTTGAAGAGAAAGTGCCATGCTGGAATGGGCCTTATGATCCATGCAGTCAAGCTTGGGCCCCTCTTTATCCCCAGGTGTAGAATGTGGCTTCCCTGATGGTTTTGCAGTAGCTGCTTCCACAATGACCAAGTTAGACAATGGATGTTTGAAAAGTATAGCAAAGGTGAAATCCTGCACCCAATACTGGTAACTGATGCAGAGAAACAGTGGCTGAATCAAAGATGGTGACCTCTAGGAACCTTTTGTGGGTAGGAACTGAATAGCCACCAGAGAATGAGCTTTAAAGTCAATAGGAGTCAGGAGTTGTGGTAGGCAGCTATTAGATATTCAGTTCCAACACTTTGGCCATCTTCAGTGCTTGAACAGTATACAAATATACATTATCTGGTGGAGATGCCAGATCCTGGTCGACTATGTTCAGAGACTGGTTTGGTGGAGGATGAGGCAGAATCAGAACTGGAAACAGATGTCAGAGACTGAGTGGAGGAGGAATGTCTGCCAGACAAGGTATCAGAGGGAGGAAGAGTTCCAGAAGGGAAGGACTGCTGCAAAGTTCACACTGCTGAACTTGTTTCTGAGTGTGAGAGGTTAAGAGAAGGAGACAGAGGGGTTGTATCCTTAGACATGGCTGATCCTGGTTGACCTGGAAGAACCAGTCGATGAAGGAGATGGAGGTGGGAGCAAGAGAGATGCTGATGTGGGGTCCTCAGGATTGGTGAACTTCTTATTTCAGATTTGTAACTATGGTAAGACCTTGGTAAAAGAGGATATGGATAGTAGGGTCTGTACCAGTCACTGTTATCATATAGGTGATGTTTTTCCCAGCTCAGTGGAAGTTGCGCCCAATAACTGTCATAGTAGTGTCCACTGGTGGGGTGCATGATATCAAGGTGGCTCTTGGAGACAATAATGCTCATGCAGTCTGCAAGGAGAGGCCTAATGAACTGGAGATCTGAATCTATGAGAAGCAATGGAAAATTGGCTTGGAGTGGTGGATTAGCATCTTGCTAAGGTGCAGATGGAAGATCGATTGAACACCTTGCCCTCAGAGTATGACACTAGACATCCATCAGGTTCGATTCTGTTAGAAGGACCTCCTCTTCCAAACATTCCAGAATGGGAGCAGGTAATCCAGGCATCAATGAGGCCAAGCACACATTGTAACCTGACTGTAACCTGAAGGACTGGAACAAATGGTACTGTCAATTTGCTTGCACAATTAGTGCATCTGACAGCACCATTAGGGCATCCAAATTCTTTGGATGAGCAGAAAGTACTTCAACTAGCTTCAACTAGCTTGAATTTCTTCTGACAAGATGAAGGATCCTCAGAAGAAACATCAGTAGATTTAGACTTTTTCTTACAAGACAAAGAATCATCTGAAGAATTCTTCTTCTCCTAGGATTTCAGGTGGTGCCTATTCGGATTTGTGTAGTATGAAAGGCCTCGTACAGGGTCTGATGGAATCCAAAGTTTGTAGAAGCTCCTTGATGAGAGAATGAACTCTTATTAGTATCAGCATGATCCACTGATATGTTGGAAGACAGAACTGATGATACCAAACCATGTGAGGACATAAAAAGAGGCCTGTTTTGGGCAGTGATACCAGCAGTATTGACAGCCAATTCCCAAAGAAGGACTTTGAGAAGTGAAGTCCTGTTCCATTGGGACTGGTGGGAAAAAACTCTACTATGGGAGTACTTATCCACAACGAGGGGCTCTCTCAAGCAAAGAAGGCACATAGAAGGTCTTCTTACTGCAGGAGACACAACTCTTGAGGAATGATGTAGATGCCATAAATGAGGAGAAAAATTGAGAAAAATGCCAAGGAAGTAGCTGGTGCAGCAAAGTTCCCTATGATGCGGCCACAATGGTGGACGAAAGGGCATTTGAGTGGGAACCATACTGAGCATGTGTTGTATGGAAGAGAGAAGGCCTTCAGCCAGAGAGATCTAGCTCTAGAAGTGTCCAAAGATTATCTGTATAGATATATGTGATAAGTTACAGAGATCATGAAGCTGTCTTCTCAGGTCCTACCAGGTAAATCATTAGTAATTCCATTTTACAGCTGGACATGGGATCAGTCTCCACCCCCTTATCCCTGCTTCATTTCTAATAACGAGTTACCCTAATTAATTCCTTTCCCCAATAATGAAATTTATAATCAAATGTTATTATAAGACTGTAATGTAATGATGAAGGAGTGCCAGTGTGGTATTGTGGTTTGAGAACTGGATATGAACTCTGAAAAACCAGGGGCTGAATCCTCACTTGCTGATCTTGGACAAGCTGCAATCTTTCAGCCTCAGAGAAAAGCCATGGTAAATGCCCTCTGAACAAATCTTCCTGAGAAAACCCAGTGATAGGTTACCCTAAGTCAGAAAGGACTTGAAAACACACAAGAACAAAAACAATAACTCAGTGATAGGTTAAGCTCATCCCTCTGTAAATGAAACTAACGTTTTGCTCACATTTACAAGTGGGATTACTGGAGACCGACTACAACATGACTCAAGTGGCAGTTCATATTGCTGTCCTTTGCTTTTATGTGGGTACTGAAAACAATGATGAGCTGGGCAAGAGAAAACTATTTTCCTTTGTACTACAGGCCCATGGGAGGTAGCATTTGATTTTTAAATAGTAACTTAAAAATCTATTTTAGTATCTATTTTGAATCATGGGAAAGTAAGATGTTACTAACTGCAAGTGTAATGTAAACTACTTGGAACTGTGACTGCAATTAGTTACTTTCTAAAAATTAACTTTCCAAACTGCCTATTTCACTGGTGACAGCCAAGAGGGATAATCAAACAGCTAAAATATACACGATAAGCTCTTCCAAATACTACATGGCCAAACAATCATTGCTGGCTAGGAGATTCAGAGAGTTGTAGTTCAGAAAAGTAACTTTTCCCAAACTCTGCCCATATATCAGTTGAAGCCTAGCATTTTAGCTGTGTACTAGTCTCTAAAGAGATACCTGTTTATATCAATGAAAAACAGAAACATAAATTCAAGATTATGGATATTTCTATACAAAGAACTTCGGGTGTTAGGTGATTCAAATAACTACACTCAACACCCATAACCTTCATGGAGACCTATGTTCCACTAGTCCAAATTGTGGAAAGAGGAATTGTGGGTTCAGGATACTAAGCACCCCAAGCATCAGTTTGTTCTACCAGACGTTCAGATATCTCTTTATCACAAAAGTGTTTTTTGGACTAGCATAAAAGTTGATGACCAGAATTCCTAGAGTTAAAACCAGTGAACCTGGACCCTGCTTCCTAACCAGAAGGAGGAGGATGAAATTGTATTTATAGCAACAGAACGTCACCAGAGTCATTTTTAAAGCAGGTAGTAGCCCACCACATCTCACTCCAAGTCATTCCTACTGCTGATCACAGCTTTGAATATGCTGCTGAACTAGTACTTTCACCAATAACTATGCCAACTCTGGTCAATGTGAATATCAGTCCATCATAGAGGGCCACAGGTTCTTTCTGCTGTGATCTGGATATGATGAAAGGATACCACTTATATTTATACCAGTAGTTCTCAGTCTTTTTTCTTTCATATGTTTTGGAGTTAGGTTTCCAGAATCCCTTCACCACTAGGTATGCTGGCAGAGATTTCTAGGAGCTGATGTCTATAACAGCTGGAGGACCAAAGACTGATAATATCTGATCTTCATCACTTTCCTTATAGATGCTTTCAAAAGCATATCCAATATGATAGACTTATGCCATGTGAAGAAAATTCTCCAAATGAGCTCTACACTGTATCACTCTATAGTTTAAGGTTTATGTTCAGAGAGGTAATTTAACAGTCCAGTCTCTTGCGTGCATAAAATGCACTGATCCAAAACCTTCATTGCCCAATACTTGTTGAAATATATACACAGGTTGAGTCTCCCTTAACTGAACACTTAACAGTTAGAAAGCAAAGGTGTCACAATCTCAGCCACCCATGAAAAAAGCTTTGGTTTTTGGAATATTTTGGAATTTAGGTAAGGGATACTCAACCTGTAGTGCCAAGTAAGTATATAGTCCTTTACAGCATAACCAAAATAGTAAAAATCCTGTTCCAAGACACTTCTAGTCTCAGGCTTGGTAGACTGGAGATAACTGAGAGAAGGAAAAGATGCAAGTCCTAAGAAATGGGCATATTATACAAATCATTAGTATTTCAGCAGTTAGAAAATCAGCACAGGTTTTATCGAAAACATGGGAAGGATATGATGAAAAAGAGAGCCCAATATCTATGTGTTCTATGAAGGAGGAGGAGGAGAAACACAAAGGAAAACTAAGAAGAAAGAGCAGAACTACTTGAGAAAGAAAAAAACTTAAAATACAGAAGAGCGAATTGCAAAATACAGGAGAAATCACAAGAAGACAAAAATAAGGCAAGAAGCTGGGTCTGACCTAGAAAGCTTTAAAGCTCAGTATCTCCATATCCCATTCTGTCTCTTCTCTTATATCCTTCTTGTGATTGTCACAGAAACATAGGTAGCTGTCTTATACTGATTCAGACCATTACAGCATCTAGCCCAGGAATACTGTATCTGAGTGACTTCCCAATATTTCTTCCCTACCCTATCTGGAGAGCCTGGAGGTTTCCCATCAAAATATTAGCCAAGCCCAACCTGCCCAGCTTCAGAAGCCAGATGACAGTTGATATGTTCAGGGCATTACAATATCAATTATTTAAAGAGAAGGGGGATGTATTGATTGAAGAAAGGAGTAGGAAAGGAAAGCTGTGTAATAACTGGAGGAAGAAAAACTCACAATGGGAGAGGAAAGATATCTGGCCAGCGTAATTCTGAAAGGAAGAGATGAGTACAGGTTGGTGTGAGAAAAGGAGAAGATGAAAATGCTGCACTCAGTTTGAGACATGGCAATAGTTTTAGCTACCTGAAAAAACAAAACCAGCCCCAGAAAGTAAACCAGGTGTAGCACAAAAAGTACCTATCACTGTGTCCAGATGTTTCTTCAGAGGCATGCAACCTCACACAATTATACACTCATTTTAAGTCTCCTTAAAGACTCCAGTTCTTTATTTCCATCTCTTTCTGGGGGCAGAAGGAGGCTCATCTTCTACTGCATTTCCTCCAGGACAGTATTACTCTGAAAAATAAAATTATAAATGAACGTGGTTAGAAATGTTGTAGACATTGTTGTTATGTGCCTTCAATTCATTTCAACTTACAGCGTCCTTAAAGTGAACTTAGCACAAGGTTTTCTTGGCAAAATTTACTCAGAAGGGGTTTGCTATTGACTTCCCCAGATTCACCCAGCGGGTTTCCAGGGCTGAGCAGGGAATCAAATCCTGGACTTCCAGATTCCTAGTCCAACGTTCAAATCATGTGGCTCTTTGTTAAAGATTCCATCAGGTTAAAGAAAGCCATCTCTGTAGGTCAGAGTTGGGAATCCTTTCTCCAACAAAGGGCTGCTTCTCTCATGGGGAAATTTGATCAGAGAGAAAACAAAGTCAGTAGTGGTCACAGCCAAGCATGACAGTGGTCATGGCAGAGTTAGAATCAGAGAATCATAGAGTTGGAAGAGACCCCAAGGACCATCCAGTCCAATCCCTGCCATCCAGAAACTCACAATCAAAGCACCTCCAACATATGGCCATCCAGCGTCTGTTTAAAGACCTCCAAAGAAGGGGACTCCACTATACTCTGAGGCAGTATCTTCCACTGTCTAACAGCTCTTAATGTCAGGAAGTTCCTCCTAATGTTGAGATGGAATCTCTTTTCCTGTGGTTTGCAGCCATTACTCTGGTTTGCAACCTAGTCTTTGGAGCAGCAGAAAACAAGCTTGCTTCATCCTCAACATGACAACCCTTCAAACATTTAAACAGAGCTATCATTCATCCCTTAACCTTCTTTTCTCCAGGGCAAAACACATCCAGCTCCCTAAGCCACTCCTCATAGGGCATGGTTTCCAGATCTTTCACCATTTTAGTCACTTTGCACAGCACACACTCGTTCTCTCAGCACATTAAACTGAGGACCACAGGTTCTGCAGCCTAGTTGCAGGTTTGCACACAATTCTGCAACCACCTCATAATTACAGATCAATACACAATTCTGCAACCACCATATAGTGACCCAAAGAGAACACCTTGGCACAGTTCAAGTATACTGAGTCCCTGGAATCTGTAATACTGTAGGCCCTCCTTATTTATCAATGGATTCAGCCATCCACAGCTTGGAAATATTCCAAAAAAATATAAATTCCAAAAAACAAACCTTGATTTTTCCATGTGATATAAGGGACACCATTTTGCTATGCCATCATATTTAATGGGACTTGAGCATCCACGTATTTTATTATCCACGGGGGATCCTGGAACCAAACCCCAGCAGATAACAAGGTCCCACTGTACATTCATGATTTCAATGCACTTTTCTATATCAGCTAGAGAGTGGTATTCTGTAATTATTGCAGAACATGGCTTTAAATCTTTGCTTATCCATAACACTACATAGGCTTGGGCACATTACTCTCCTTCTGGTTTACCTACCCCCAGAAGGTTGTTATCAGCAAAACTAAGCTAGCCCCATGTGCGTCACCCTTAGACACAAATGTGCCAGATTTAATCCAGGTCACTTAGTTTCCCTCCAGCCACAAAACACACACAAACCCCCATCCCCTATGAGCCACTCCCTCGCATACATTTTTTTGGATGCATACCAAAATAAGGAGAGGGGAAAAGATTCATTCTTCCCAACAAGTAAGTTATTTTCCTAGCAGTGCATTTAAACAGTTAGTGGAGGACGAAATAATTTTGCAGTAAACATGCAAAATTTTGCATAGGACATGCTCAGACAAAAATGGGACAATAAGGAACATTACATAATAATATTAACAACAACAATAATGTAATTTGTATTTTGTACTACCAATGTAATTGTCCTATTTCAGGTTTAACATGGTATTGGATTGTTTGATGGTTGTATGCAAAAGCCTAGTTGGCTAATGTCAATAAATAAACTTGAAACTTGATCATAATATTCCATCACATGGCCTACATTTTGGCTAAACCTCATCCCACAGCTACACAATTCCCTAATTCCCTCTGAATCATCATTAAGGAGAGCAAACAATAGAAGCTAAAAAGCACTGATCAGAAAGCACAACAATAATAGTGAAAATTGCTTTTCTTCCCCATCATGACCAGTGTTTCCTTGCAATGACAAATTGCTTGAGTGTGTCTTTTAAAACAAGGAAACCCTTTCATTTTTCTTGCTCCAAAAGAGCAACAAAAATAAGGGGTGGGGACACCCAGAGTACCAAATTGGGGTGTTTTCCCCTCTACTTTGGAAATCTGTTTCTTTCCCTGCTGTGGCAAAAGAAATAAAAGCCCTTTAACACTGGAACCATGGATAACCAAGACCTCCCATGTATTCAGCTTCCCAGAAAGAAATAGCTTGAAACATGAATGTTGTGTACAAAGCAAAAAAAGAAATCTTGTGCATTTTCCTCTGCCAGTCCCCCCCCCCCCCTTGTTTCAAGTCATTTCAGAGCTGCAAGGGCTCCCCCATCCTTTGCATGCATTGCAACCTAACCAAAAAGGTTATTGCAAACATATATAGATAGATTTAAAAGTTCCCCTACCTTGCAATGAGGAGCAAGCTCTCTCTGCTTCTCCTTGTTCAGTACAAATCCGCCATCTTGCATTAAAAAAAAATCTACTGCACTTTTGGGGTGGGAAGGAGGAGGAGGAGGAGGAGGAGGAGGAGGGATGCTTTGTGAACTTTGAACCAGAAGCCAGCACTTTCTTTCTTTCTTTCTTTTGCAAAGAGGTCTGGAGGGGGAAGAGGTCTGATCCTCCTTTCTCTCTAAACAGTTTGGAAAGGGGAGATTTCAAGGCCCTCTCTCTCTCCTGACTCCAGAGGCTTTTGGAAAAGAGAGGAGGGTGGGGAGGAGGAGGAGGAAAGATCTCACAGAAACAAATTGCCAATGTGTGCAATTGCATGGCTCCCAGAGGCAGCAGCCAGCAGAGAAAGAAGCAGGAACTAGCATAACAAGGGAGGGAGGAGCCAAGGCAGACTCTCCAAAAGAGAAAGGCTGCCTCCCTCCCCTCTGCCCTTCCTTCCCTTTCCCAGAGTGGCAGCAGGAACTCCTAGGCAGAGGCGGAGACACGCTCCAATGTCTGCCAGGAAAAAAGCAAGGGGATACTAGCTCAGGGTCAGACCAGGGGTCCCCTCTTTTTCAGGACTCAGCTCCTCCATTAAGCCCTCTGCCCAGGAGGAGTTCCACAATCACAGAATCACAGATTTGGAAGAGACCACAAGGGTCACTAGCAGTTCCCTCAATCTCTGTATTGTGTACTTCCTTGCATCTCTATCTGTATTGCCCCACATCTCTTTGGAGTGTTTTCAGCTTTTATTTGGTCATGACCAACATTTCTTGAATGTCATGGAATCATCGAATCATAAGAGACTCCAAGGGTCCACCATTCCAACCCTCTGCCATGCAGGAACACCAATCAAATCCCTGTGACAGACTGCCTCCAGCCCCTGTTGAAAAGCCTCCAAAGAAGGAGACTCCTCCACTCTCCAAGGCAGCATATTCCAAATGTCCTACACTTTGTGGTGACATCTGGTCACCTTAACACTGGCCGGGAGTTTCAAACGAAGATCAACCTGTCCTTGGTGTTGTTAGCTGCTCTCAAATCCATCTGCACCAGGACCTATCACACACTGGGTTTTTTGAGCCAGAACTAGGGTGAGTGCAAATTGAGTGATGCGGATTCACGTCGTAACGTCATTGTATTACACCTGGTTGCTTTCAATGGAGCCCCTTCCGTGGGGCTTCCAGGGGCTTCCGAACTGAATCCTTCCTGGCTCCTCATTTTGCGAGTGTTGCTAATAAGTGTATTGACGGGATTCGCATCGAGGCTGGGTTCGAACACACTGCGGATTGGTCTGGTGTGGAATTCCAATCTGCTGATGCTCTTGAACACCACGCAAGACCCCCGGTTGCAATCTCCATGATGCCCTGCTGGCATTTTGCCCCATTTGCTTCCGGTGGCCCTTTCTGCTTCAGGGCAACTGGGGCTCCATTGGGGCTCTCCCTCTCCTCTTCTCCTTCCTCACTGCACCTTCTGGCAGAGCCCACCTGGCCACCAGCGCTCTCTCTCCCCTCCTCCTGCCTCCCTGCCTCTCTACACAACACACACACTCACATATAACATACACATCAGTCAGGGGATGATGGGATAGATCGCTGGGCCCAGGATCAGGAGGCAGAGGCAGTCAGGGGATGATGAGGTCGCGTGAGGAGTTTGGCGCCATTTTGGGCGAAAAAATGGCGCCACCCATTTTTTGCCCAAAATGCTGCCGCCCAGAGGCGAAGCCTTGCGCGACCTCAAATAGGTCGCGCGAGACTTCGGCTCCAGGAGCCCCGATGCGGCCGTCGGAGCCCTATTCGAGGGTCCGGCGACGGCATCGGGCCTCCAGGAGGCCCAATGCCACGCCGGGCCCTCGAACAGGGCTCCGACGGCTTCAGGGAGACTGGCATGAAAGGCCCGCTGAAGCTCCGATGGCTTCAGGGACACTGGTATGGAAGGCCGCTGAAGCCGTCAGAGCCCTTTCGAGGGCCCGGCGACGGCATCGGGCCTCCTGGAGGCCCGATGCCGTCGCTGGCACCCTCCAAACAGGGCTCCAGCCGCAGCAGTGGACCTCTGGAAGGCCCAATGCTGCCATCGCAGCCCGTTCGAGGGCTCCGGCAGTGGCAGCGGGCCTCCTGGAGGCCCGATGCCGTCGGTGGCGCCCTCCAACAGGGCTCCAGCAGCGGCAGCGGGCCTCCAGGAGGCCCGGTGCCATCACTGGGGTCCTCCAAGAGGCTTTTTGCCGGCTCGACAGGGCCTGGGGCCCCATCAGGGGCCTGCAAAGATGGGGAGGCCTGGCCCCCGGAGGGTGAAACTCCACCCCCGGCACGTGGCTCCGCCCCAGAGGGTGGAAGCTCCCCCCTGGCATGCGGCCCCGCCCCGGAGGGTGGAAGCTCCACCCCCGGCATGCAGCCCCGCCCCCGGAAGGTGGAAGCTCCACCCCCGGCTTCAGCCCCCCAGTCGCCTGAGGGACAGCAACCTGGCCCCCGGCCCAAAATGTTGCCTACTCCTGGCTTTGTAAATCGCTTAGAGACTACTTTGTTCTATGAAGTGAATGAAATAAAAGTAAATACTATTTTTGTGGCAACCCCATTGGCAAAACCACGGGGTCGCGACCCTCTCTCGGATAGCAATGCTCATCAAGATTGAGATGTGACAGTTCTGCTGGCAAACCACAGAAATGTGACCCTCTCTCAAGATGACAATGCTTTATCCTAATCAGATAGATAAGCCATGCTGACTTAGCTGGTCTTCACATCCTGCTCCACTGCAAAAAGGGCACGTAACCTAGCAACTGATGTAAGGCAAACAACGGACTAATGTAAGCAAAATGACAATAAAGCCCAGGCCAAAACCTGGCTGAGGAAGCTTGTGAGGAGGCTTGTGAACCCCACTCTCGTCTCTGCGTCTCCTTGCTGCGACAATTTTTATATATAAATTTGCAAAAGCAAATCTTGATTTTGCCATTTTATATAAGGGACACCATTTTCTATGTCATTGTATTTAATAGGACTTGAGCATCCAAGGATTTTGGTATCCATGGGGGGTCCTTGAATCTAATCCCAGCACATACCAAAGGCCATCTGTACCTGTTGCAAGCTTTCAAAGGTCCACTGGCCTCTTCATCAGGCAGATTTCTTGAATTACAGTTCATCCTTTAGAAATAGGGCCCAAGAATCCAAATGCTTTGAAGGTCCAGATCCTGTCTGATCATGGAAGCTAAGCAGGGTCAGCCCTGGCTAGCACATAGGAGAGACTATCATGAATATCAAGTGTTTCTAGGCTATATTACAGAAGACGACAGTGACTAAGCCACCTCTTGAATTTTCCTGGCCTAAGAAAACCATATGAAATTCATGGGGTCGCCATAAGTAGACAGGCAACCTGAAGGCAAAGTCACAGGGAAAAGTGAACACAACAAACAGAAAAGTTCTGAGTGTGAACAGTTTTCAGTGTCTCTTTCTGGAGTGTTAGAAATTTGGAGTCTGAAGAAAAAATTATTTGCGGGTGGAGGGAGATTCTTATCGAAGGGACAATGCCCTCATTTTACCCCCCACCCACCCACCCACCCCTTATAACTACACCCTTGAGGTTCCCCCTCTCCTAGGTTTTCAAATAATTTTATTCTGCTTTAGTAAAAAATAGCAAATGTATTACATTATCTGTTAGGTTGAAAAAGCCACAAAATGCTTATGTAGTGGGAGGAAATGATAAAAAAAGGCTAAGAACAGTGGGAACAGTCCTTTGCATTTATGTAAAGAAGAGAGAATCACCACTCAGCACATGAAAAGACTCTCTGCAGTGCCATAGCTTCTGAATCAACAAAATGTTATGGTCACCATGTGGATGCGAAGGAGGATGGTCACGGATATACTGATTTCACTTGGGCAGTCAAGGAGTTCCAAACATCACAACACATGCCTTGTGACTGAGGTCTCACATGATTATTTATTTAAAACATTTGGATGAAACTAAAAGTTCATATCATACAAAAAATTGTAATTAAACTAAAAATACAGGCATAGCTGAGTTAGCAAAGCCTCTGTCTAAGAAGCTCCTTTTTACACCGTCTTTTTACACCCCAGCTCCCCCTCCTTCCCTCTTTGCCCTCTATCTAGGTAGAAGCTTATTTTATTTTTAAACCATTTTAATTAAATTTTTCATTTGTATAAAAAAAAACGCTCAAAGCATTATACAAAACATAACACACTTACACAATATAACATAATATACAACATAATATAACTGATTACATGGTATAACATAACATAAAAAACATAACACTCAGTTTCCTTCTTGATTCTCTTTGAATTCTTGATACTTGTTCTAGTTTATCTAACTTCAGTTTCTTTCTTATCAGTTTGTCTCCATATTATATATACTTTTCCTCTTTATTTCTTAATTCAATCAAAATTCAATTTGTCTGCTTATATCTGTCCTTTCGCTTACTCCAAACCAATAGTCATATGTGCACCCCCTCCCTTTTTAAATAATTGATTAATGGCTCCCAGTCTCCCTTAAATTTATATATTGATTTATTTTTTAACAAGTGCATAAAACAGGAAATCGTGAGTGAAATAGGAAATGTGTAGGTAGACAAGGAGCCATCAAAGAACTAGACAAGATCCTAAAATGTAAGGATATACGCCTGAACACTAAAGTTCGAATTGTCCAAGCCATTGTATTCCCTAAGGGGTTTTTTTTGGGGGGGGGGGGGTTTCAGGCTTTGTGGCCATGATCTGGAAGAACTTATTCCTGGAGGGGCACCAGAACATGGACTCATAACCCAAAAAACCCACAAAAAAACTAGGAATACTGGCCATGAAAGCCTTCGACTTCACATTGTATTCCCTATTGCCATGTCATATGAGGGTTGGACAGTGAAGAAAGTGGATAGATAGAAAATCAGTTTATTTGAGATGTGGTTCTGGAGAAGAGTGCTGAGGATACCATGGACAGCTAAAAAGACAAACCAATGGGTCCTTCACTAGATCAAGCTTGAATTCTCCCTGGAAGCCAAGATGATCAAACTGAGGCTGTCACTTTGAACACATTATGAGAAAGCACAATTCATTAGAAAAGACAATAATGCCAGGAAATGTAAAAGGCAGTAGAAAGAGAGGAAGACTGCATGCCGGAAGGTATTAATTTACAAGATGTGAGCGGAGGAGCTAAAGACGGGTCTTGGAACAGTCTCACTTATGAGTTGAGGTTGACTCAAAGTCAGTTAACAAACAACAAAAGGTAGAGGCATTAGGGAAATAAGGTTTATTTTTTAACCTCTGCTGGCTATGACTTAGGCCTGTTACAGACTGCCAAAATAAAGCTGCTTCGGGTCTCTTTGGAAGTTTGCTATTTAAATGATGCATGGGTCCTAAGAGTCCGGAGGTTGCGCCAAAGCCACACTCCATTCCTAAGCACTGGAGTGCAGCTTTGGTGCAGCTTCCGGATTCTTAGGATGCATGCATCATTTAAATAGCATACCTCCAAAGAGACCCAAGGCAGCTTTATTTTGGCAGTCTGTAACAGGCCTTAGTCTCCTGTAACTTCGTAACCTAAAGTAACTCCTAAAGTAAGGTGCCTTCATGATGAGATATCATTATTATTATTATTATTATTAAACTTTATTTATAAAGCGCTGTAAATTTGCACAGTGGTCTACATACTGAGTATACAAAAATAAAACACAAATTACAAACCTGCCCAAGGCATACAATCTAAGAAAACAAAAATAACAACATTAAAACATCATAAAAGATGACAAACACAGATACATATTAATAATCGTTCAATCAACTTGTGAGGTGGCAATAGCAATAGCAGCTTCATGTATACAGTATACCACTTCATAGCGCCTAAGCAGTCTCTATGTAAATCGCTTGTTTAGAATAAAGTTTTCCTTTAAAGATCTCCTCCCCTCCTACACTTTCACATTACATGTATAACCCTTCATTCCTTGTTAGATTAAGCTTTCACATTTTAGTACATTAACTGAAAGCATGTTCCCTCAGGCAATATAAATGTTCTAAAATATGTAACGGTTCATTCACACAAGCAAATGAGCACTTAATTCTGCAGTCATATTAAGTAAAGAGGAATAGTTGCATATACTGTACTCACATCAACCGAGGCATCCGGGGAAATGTGGCTTCACCTCACCAGACAACAACGTGCCTTATTCAGTCCGACCATTGGTCCACCTAGCCCACTCTTCCCTTTGTTGTTGTTGTTGTGTGCTTTTCAAGCCATTTCTTACTTATGGCGGTCCTAAGCCATAAAACCCACTGGGTGACCTTTGCTAAGTTACACTTTCAGCCTCAGAGGGATGGCAATGACAAACCGCCTCTGAAGAAATCTTGCCAAGAAAACCCTGCAATAGGGTTGCCATAAGTCAGAAACAACTTGGAATGCACACAACAACAAAAGGCAGACCTATTTTCTCAGCAAGATTTGTTCAGGAGTTTGCATTTGCCTTTCTTTGAAGCTGAGAGTGACTTGCTCAAGATCAAACAGTGGGTTTCCACGGCCAGGCAAGGAATCAAACCCTGGTCTCTGGAGCCATAGTCCATTGCTCAAACCACTACAATACACTGACCCTTACTCTTTCCTAGCTTTACTTTAAAGTACCAGGCATTGAACGTGGGCCGTCAAAAAGGAGGCTCTCCATATATTGGATAGCAAGTCCCAGCATTAACACTGGATATGCTGGCAAAGTCTGAAGTCTAACATACCTCATCTTTGTTGTTGTTGCTGTTGTTGTTGTTGTTGTTGTGTGTCTTCAAGTTATTTCTGACTTATGGCGAAGCTCTCACGGTGTTTTCTTGGTGAGATTTGTTCAGGCTTCCCATTACCTTCCCCTGAGGCTGAGAGCTTGTGACATATCCACAGTATACTCATCTTACATGGTTAGAAATGTCACACAGGCTGCATCTGCACTGCAGAAATACAGTGGGCCCTTGCTATCTGCTGGGGTTTGGTTCCATTTATACCAAAATCTGTGGATGCTCAAGTCCCATTAAATACAATGGCATAGTGTCCCTTATATAAAATGGTGAAAACAAAAGTTTGCCTTTTTGAATTTATATATTTAAAAAAAATACTTTAAAGCCATGGATGGTTGAATCTGTTGATATGGAGGGCCAACAGTAATGAAGCCATGACACTGCTTTAACTGTCATGGCTTCAGTGCTATGGAATTCTGATTTAGAGTTTTATGAGATATTTAGCCTTCTTCGTCGGATCTCTCATGCTACAACTAACTAAAAATCCCAGGACTCCATAGCATTGAGCCATGGCAGTTAAGGTGGTGTCAAACTGCATTATTTCTGCAATGCAAGTGCAGCCACAGAAGGTCTTAGTTACTTACTGACTGGAGGCCTCTGTTGGTCTCTGTTATTTTGACCATATAGAATATAACAGGGAACTTGTCATGGACCACTTTTGCTTCTTTTGAAGGCAAAATTGGAATACAAACAAATGGTAAGTCTCTTTACAAGGTCTGAGATGCCCAGTAAGATACAGGTTTTGAAACCTGGGACCATTTTTAGGAGCAATTAAAGCTGATCCTGACAGCATAAGCCAAACCTGATCCATTGTTAAGACTGATACCCCATGACTGTAATGAGGGATGCTTTGATTTGGATTTCCTGCATGGCAGGGGGTTGGACTGGATGGCCCTAGTGGTCTCTTCCAACTCTACGATTCTATGATTCTATGTGTCACAGGATTTACAGAGACTGATCCAATGTTATCTTGAAATTGTTCCTTTGTCCTGAACCTAGCATGGTATTTTTCAACTTGTTCTGTTTCTGAATCCAATAATGAAACAAGCCAGAGGCCAGTCTAGTCAATATTTCTTCTCTCAAAGCAGCCCAAGCCCTAAGAAAACCCAAAAGTTGGAAATGAGGGCAATAGCTACCATGCTGTCCAGATCGCTTTCTTAATGACTCTGAAAGTTTGGAATTGACTGCAACAAACATCATTCTACATTGAACAGCATTTTCCATTGCAATTCCCATTCAGTTTGGAGAGATGGTTTTGCTTGTTTTTACTATCCTGAAATATCTGATACCATTTACAGATCATCTCCCGACTCTCTTAACTCAATTATGAACAATTTATTTTTTAAAAAATCATTGATCTCCTAGAGATGCTCAGCTCAGAGGATCATTCCATTATGAGAACCAACTATTTATTCCTGCTCCTTGGTCTTTTAACCAAGATTTGACCCCTTTTCCCAGAAATATGTTTGCTCATGTATTACTGAAGGACTCTGTCAAAAGTTTTTGTGGGTTTTTGGGGCTATGTGGCCATGTTCTAGAAGAGTTTCTTCCTGACGTTTTTTTAATAATAATAATAATAATAATAATAATAATAATAATAATAATAATTTATACCCTGCTCTTCAGCCAAAAGGCTATCAGAGCGGCTTACAGTTTGTTAATTAGGCATTTTGCCAGCATCTGTGGCGAAACGTCAGTAAGAAACTCTTCTAGAACATGGCCACATAGCCCCAAAAACCCACAAAAAATTTTGGATGCTGGCCATGAAAGCCTTCGACTTCACTCTGTCAAAAGGTCTTATCTACATGTTTACTGACATCCCCAGAATACTCTAGACATGACTTACCTATGCAGAAATGTTGATTTTTCTTCAGCAAAACTTAATACTTATCTTTTTTCAAAAATTAATTTTGGTCCAAAACACACTGCAGAAATACTCCAGTTTGAAACTGTTTTAATTGCAATGACTCAGTTAATTTTGTAGCACTGAACCAGGGCAGTTAAAGTAGTCTCAAACTGGATTGTTTCTGCAGTGTATTTTGGACCTTTATTAATGTAATTTTATACTTGATTATGATCTTTAACAACTTTCCACCAATTATAAGCCAGCCTGTAATCTCGTGTACTACTTCTTTGCAACACTGGAGTTAAATTGGCCCCTTTCCAGTTCTGAGGTTTGAATAAAGGCTCATCTTAGGGACATTTTTATTGATGAGAAATTTGACATTTGACTTTGTAACATCAGCACTATGGGGCTATACAGATGGGTGGCATCAGGGACGTAGCCAGGATTTTAGGAAGGGGGGGGCAACCGCCCCTTTACTGGCTGTAATGGGGCTGCAGCAACCACACACTGCAGTCCCAATCCGGCCTCCAGAGCACAAAAATCAGCTCCTTTTTGTGCTCTCCAAGGAGTGTCATAGCTGCGACAGCATGGCTTTATGACACCCCCTTTGGCGCTCCATTGTGTAGATGCAGTGCCAGTTATCATGGCGCACACAGTGTAGACCGGCACATGCCAAAATGGCACCCTGGAGGCAGGGCTAGGGCATCCAGTGTGCAGATGCTGCGCCCTGGATCTGCCCACAGGCCGGCACAAAGTGCCGGTCTATATAGGCTCTGTGTCTCACTTCTTCAGATTCCTCTCCTAAAAATGTTCAGGCCCTATGTTCAGGTTATTTTGAATGATCTTGGTGAAGACAAAGATAGGCAATTAATTCTTTGTAATCAGCCCTTTCTTGTTTAACACACCTTTTATCTCCTTTGTACTATATCCAACCACACTTCTAAACCATCTCTTGCGTCCAGCCTATCTAAATATTTCTCTGCATTGGTCTAAATATTTTTTAGAATGCCTTCTCACCATTATTGCTTTAACCCTACTAGCTAGCTAAATGAACTTGCATCCTCTTTTACTGAACCTTTCCTCATGCGTACTATATACCTCAGTGCTTCAGTGCACATCACTATGTGATGTCATGCCAGGAGCTGGCAAGGTTTATTTCCCAATCTGTTTTTCTGGAAATGTACTGATATCTCATAGAATCATAGAATCATAGAGTTGGAAGAGACCGCAAGGGCTATCCAGTCCAACCCCCTTCTGCCATGCAGGAAATCCAAATCAAAGCATCCCCGACAGATGGCCATCCAGCCTGTTTAAAGACCTCCAAGGAGGGAGATTCCACTACATTCCGAGGGAGTGTGTTCCACTGTCGGGCAGCCCTTACTATCAGGAAGTTCTTCCTAATGTTGAGGTGGAATCTCTTTTCCTGCAGCTTGCATTCATTGTTCCGGGTCCTAGTCTCTGGAGCAGCAGAAAACAAGCTTGCTCCCTCCTCAATATGACATCCCTTCAAATATTTAAACAGGGCTATCATATCACCCCTTAACCTTCTCTTCTCCAAGCTAAGCAGCCCCAGCTCCCTAAGTCGTTCCTTGTAGGGCATGGCTTCCAGACCCTTCACAATTTTAGTAGCTCTCCTTTGGACATGCTCCAGTTTCTCTATATCCTTTTAAAATTGTGGTGCCCAGAACTGGAAACAATATTCCAGGTGGGGCCTGACCAGAGCAGAACAGAGTGGCACTATTACTTCCCTTGATCTAGACACTATACTTTTATTGATGCAGCCTAAAATTGCATTTGCCTTTTTACTTGCCGCATTGCACTGTGCATTTCATTTTTCCATCCTAAGTGCAGAACCTTACATTTCTCTGTGTTGAATTTAATTTTGTTAGCTTTGGCCCAGCTTTCTAGTGTATTCAGGTCATCTTGAATTTTGATCCTGTCCTCTGGGGTATTAGCTACTCCCCCTAGTTTGGTGTCATCTGCAAATTTGATGAGTATGCCCCCAATTTTGTCCTCCAAGTAATTGATAAAGATGTTGAATAACACTGGGCCCAGGACAGAGCCCTGTGGGACCCCCCTGGTCACTTCCCTCCAGGATGAAAAGGAGCCAATGTTGAGCACCCTTTGGGTTCAGCTGGTCAACCAGTTACAAATCCATGTAACAGTTACCTTGTCTAGCCCACATTTTAGAAGCTTGTTTGCAAGAATGTCTTGGGAAACCTTGTCAAAGGCCTTACTGAAATCAAGATATACTATATCCACAGCATTCCCTTCATCTACCAAGCTGGTAATTTTATCAGAGAAAGAGATCAGATTTGTCTGGCATGACTTGTTTCTCTGAAACCCATGTTGACTTTTTGTGATTATGGCATTGCCTTCTAAATGTTCACAGGCTCTCTGTTTAATGATCTGCTCCAGAATCTTTCCTAGTACTGATGTCAGACTAACTGGACGATAATTGTTGGGATCCTCTTTTTTCCCCTTTTTGAAGATAGGGACAACGTTTGCCCTCCTCCAGTCTGCTGGGACTTCTCCTGTTCTCCAGGAGTTCTCAAAGATTAATAATAATAATAATAAATAAAAGCTTTATTTATATACCGCCCTTCGAAACATCAGGGCGGTGAACAACAATAAATATAACAATACAATACAGCGTAATAAAAACAATATTATTATTATTGCCAATGGCTCCAATATTACATTTGCCAGTTCTTTTAATACTCTTGGATGTAGTTCATCTGGTCCTGGAGATTTATATTCATTTAGATTAACAAGGTATTCCTCTACTATCTCTTTACTTATTCTGTGCTGAAATTCCCCTATTCTGTCCTCTGCTCCATTATCCTCAGGTTGAGCACCCTTTGCCTTTTCTGAGAAGACTGAGGCAAAGAAGGTGTTGAGTAATTCTGCCTTTTCTCTGTCCCCTGTTAGCATTTTGCCATCTTCTCCACAGAGTGGCCCTACCATTTCCTTCTTCTTACTTTTGCTGCAGACATATCCAAAAAAGCCCTTTTTATTGTTTTTAACCTCTCTAGCAAGCCTGAGTTCATTCTGTGCTTTAGCTTTTCTGACTTCACCCCTACATGTGTTTGCTATTTGTTTGAACTCCTCTTTGGTGATTTCTCCATTTCTTATACATGTTCTGTTTAAAAGTCAGCTTAGTTGAAAGTTCCATCCTGGTTTCTTGAGAAACCTCCCATTTTTCTTCCTCATTGGATCTGTTTGGAATTGTGCCTTCAGTATCTCCCTTTTGAGAAAGTCCCATCTGTCCTGAACTCCCTTATCTTTTACTATTCCTGACCATGGGTTCACCCCCAGTATTTCTCTAAGTTTACTAAAATCCGCTCTCCTAAAATATAGCAGGCGTGTCTGACTCTGCCTGGCTTCTCCTTTCCATTTTATAACAAACTCCAAGAGAACATGGTCACTTCCACCTAAGGATCCCACCTCTTGCACTCCATTAAATAGGTCATCCCTGTTGGTTAGGATCAGATCCAAAATAGCTGGCCCCCTTGTTGCCTCTTCCACCTTTTGGACAATGAAACTGTCTCCAAGGCAAGTCAGGAATTTGCTAGACCTTGAGGATTTGGCTGAGTTTGAATTCCAGCAAATATCAGGATAGTTGAAGTCGCCCATCACTACTACATCTCTCTTTTCTGACTGTGTGGTCATCTGTTCTAGAAAGGCATCATCCAATTCCTCCGTCTGACTCAGGGGTCTGTAGTAGACTCCCACAATAACATCCTTGTTGTTTCCCTCCACTTTAATTTTTATCCAGACACTCTCCTTCTGGCTTCCAGGATCGATGTCCTGGTTCTCTTCACTGGTGTAAATGTCCCTGATGTATAAGGCTATTCCTCCTCCTTTCCTGTTTGGCCTATTTCTCTTGAAAAGGTTATACCCCTCTATTTCCACCTTCCAATCATGAGACTCATCCCACCAGGTTTCAGTGAGGCCTATTATATCATATTTGCTTTGTTGTACTAGGAGTTCAAGTTCAGCTTATTTCCCATACTCTGTGCATTAGTGTAGATACATTTAAGACCGTGTTCCCTTTACTTGCTGCCTGTGCAAACATTTTTTTCTCCCACTGTTGGGTCCTTGCACTGTTTGTCTTGTTCCCTCTATGACAGTTTGGCTATTTTCTCCATCCCTGCTGTCTCCCTACCCCCCACAATTCAGTTTAAAGCCCTCTTGATCAAATTCTTGAGACTATTGGCAAAAATGTTTCTGCCAACTGGTGTGAGATGCAACCCATCCCTTGCCAGAAGTCCTTCCTCATGGAACCTCAGTCCATGATCCAAGAATCCAAACCGTTCTTGGCAGCACCATCTACAGAGCCAGTTGTTTACATCTGCTATTTTCTTCCCTTCTGGACCATGCCCTTCGACTGGGAGAAGAGATGAGATGACAACCTGTGCATCCACCTCTTTCAACTTCCTACCCAAAGCCTCATAATCTCTTATGATATTCTGAAAGCTGTGCCTTGCAGTATCATTGGTTCCCACATGAACCAAAAGAAAGGGATAATGGTCAGTGGGCTTGACCAGTCTTGTCAGCCTCTCTGTCACATCACGGATCTTTGCCCCAGGGAGACAGCACACCTCCCGAGACATCTTGTCAGGCCTGCAAACCACTGGTTCAGTGCCTCTCAGCAAGGAGTCCCCCACGAACACCACACGCCTCCTCCGAGGCTTAGCAGCGGCTGTTCCCTTTGGTGGTACTCCCAGGGTCTCCTGCTCTGTCCCTGCTGGTCTTCTTCATCATCTCTGATAACAGAGATTCAAATTGATTCTGTAGCTGCAATCTCCCAGAACGTTCCCTGGTTTTCCTAGTTCTGTGTGCGACTTTCCTCCAACCATCTACTTCTGTAGTATGTGAAGTGACCTCCTCCCCCCCCAGCAACCTCCTCTGTGTTTCCTGTTCACGACCATCTTGTCCGTTCTGGTCAGGAAAACCTCTTGCTCCCTAGGATGCTGAAGTGTAGCTACCTGGGCCTCCAGCTGCTGTATTTTCACTTCTAAGAGGGGCACCAACTTGCACTTAGAGCAGGTGAAGTTCCCCATATCTCTAGGCAAGAATACAAACATCCCACAAGTGTTGCAGGTGACTGCAGCAGGGCCTTCAGTGTCCATACTGAAAAGTCTTAAGGAGGCACTGAACAAGACTGTGGGCTTCCCCTGCTAAACACCGGTGTAAAGAATCCCTGTGGGCCCCCGTTAAAGAGCTGTCAACTGGGACTCTAGTTATGTACAGCGCTCCTGGCTACTAGCTAGTTCAGAGGCAAGTCTCTGATGCACTTCCTCTGAGCAAAGTTCCCACAAGCCCCTTAAGGAAAAAAGCACCCCTCCCAGCCTGCTTTGCAATTAGGCTTCTAGCTCCTCCCACAGCAGCAGCCCAAGTTGAAAAGTTTAGATCTCACCAAGCACAAGGACAAAGAAGATCAGCCTTTCCTCCTTGGAGAAATGAAGTAATCTGGCATCCAATAGCCCACCAGTCCACTGAGCACCATTAAGGGAGTAGTACAGCTTAGCTGAACCTCTACTATTGTGGTTTTGAATGATCTCTTAAGTGTTTTGGAGATCTGGCCCTCTTGACTTTCCCTTTCAGTTTCCTTTTATCAAGCCCCCTTTGAAATGTCTCCCTTAAAAGACAACTGCAATCATGGGCATTTGTGGCACTTCTTAAATTCCCCATTCACCAGATAGCTATTGTTCTGAACAGTAATAACGAAATGAATTGTCACTCAGCCAGTCTTAAAGAGTACATAAATTTATTTTATCCCTTAAAATGTAACACAATTTTATATTACATAACATTTGGAGAAGCAAAGAGATCTTACACCAACACTACAAGAATTAGTGTAGTGATTTGTCCAAAACCATATGGGATGTTAAGATATCAAATTTATTTTTTTTAATACAGGCTCAACATATGTACATGATTTGTTTTGGATAAATTATTATTTTTAATTAAATTTACAGGAAAGAAATGGTGCTATGTACACATATTTTCAGAACCTCAATACCCCAAACAAAAGTAATTGGGGGATATTCTATTTTAAAAACATATTAGCACCAGATAGAGATAAATTTTTAAAAAAGAAGGAAAATCCTAACACACATTATGAAGACAGTCAGGCACAATGGTGAGGCCACTTGCCCTCTTTAGTTCTAGCTTCAAAGCTATGGCTTCTTCACCCACACTGGGTACAACTGAGAACATTAAATCATTTAAATCTATTATATACAGACATGTGGCTTCAAATTAATTATCAGCAATGTTAACAATCAGATTTTATAAACAGAACTAATTGAAAGCTGCAATTTCTCTTGAAATGTCCTGAAAAAAGGAGAAAAAAACATCACTGACAAAAATAGTGACATGGCGATAATCAGGCTTTTCTGCTAAATACCTTATTACTGAATTATCTTCTGATGTTTTGACATTCACAGATTTTCAAAGAGGTTGGACAAAGTCATCCCACAGGCAGTTTTCAGATCCAGTGGGAAGAATAATCTGATCTCTCTTTTACACTTCCATTCACTGCTCACCACTGTTATGCACAATCAACCTTCCACATTTGCGGCTTTGTCTTTTGTGGATTTCCTTATTCAGATTTGACTAATATGTAACTCTGCTGGAAGTTGATCATAGAGGGCCTGAACAGACAAGCCAAAATAAAGCTGCTTCAGGTCACTTTGGAGGTATGCTGTTTGAATGATGCAGGCGTCCTAAGAGGCCGGAAACTGCGCCAAAACCACGCTCCAGTCCTAAGGACTGGAGCACAGCTTTGAAGCAGCTTCTGGCCTCTTAGGACGCATGCATACCTCCAAAGTGACCCAAAGCAGCTTTATTTTGGCCTTCTGTTCAGGCCCACAGTCACACTGGAGGATCTAGAGAGTCCTAGAGAACACATCTCTAGGCATCTGTAGACCCTCCAGCACAACTCTATGGTCAACTTCTGGAAGATATGGACCACAGAATTGTGCTGAGGAACTACAAACTCCTATACTTTCCCCAATTTTAATGATGTCAGGAAGCCAAAAGACATTCATGAAGGGATTCAGTCATGGTTCCTTCAATTTTGTTTTGGAATGACAAGGGGGGAAAAATCACACCCAACATTCACTGTCACAGATTTAGCAACCTCCCTATCTGGTAAGCAGGAAAAACAATGTTCTGGAAATCTCTCATTAGCAAATATAGGATTTTAGTAGCTTAGTTCCATATCTGTACTATTTCTTCTTTAGAATGCATTAGGACTTCAAATGTTCCATGTGATCTGTACAGCTTAACCTCAGCATCATATTCAAAATGACATTTCAGTTAAAATAGACTACAGGAACTCTAATAATACAGTGGGATGCAAAATACCATACCTGGATCAATTTGGTTTTGTCATAGTCTTTTCGATGTCGATAAATACATTGACTGAGCAAGGCGTAAAGTTTTTCCAACTGAAGTATATTGTAATTTCTGCTTTTCTCAGTAACAATTTCCAATAATTCCTGGAAAAAGAGAAATAAAAAACAACTCTTTTTAGAATATAGACAGAACACAATGAAATTACAATGTTTAGGCCCACAGGAAGAATGCGTGTACATATGCACTAGAATTTCTCCGTTCTGGCTATGATGAAACCTGAGATTGACTCAATTCATTATATTGTTTAAAAAAGATTAAATACTCAGGTATCAGTTCCAGTTATTCCAGTCTAAAGATGCTTTTTAAAAATATTTTATTTCTTTGTTTATTATTACTTCAGCATTGAGAAAAAAGAGAGTATGTACATACATTAAGCTTTTCATAATCCACAATCAGGGGAGGTGTTTGCTCTGAGAGAATCGCCATAGCTCTTTCAACACTGATGAGATGCTGCTGTTCCATCTGGGAGCGCCTAGCACGGGTCATGCGAAGTATACATACATCTAAAGTAACAAAAACAATGCTGGAATGACTATAAATACATGACATATGAGGAACATAATGATCTACAGTAGTAAGTATGTGTGTTATAGGCTGCATCCATGCTGCAAAACTAATTCAGTTTGACACCAATCTAACTCAATGTTATGGAATTCTGGGAACTGTAGTTTGTTGTGGAACCAGAACAATGGTAGCTTACAGTGTTTTTAACTGCATTTGTCTGCATTGGTAGGGGAAGAATAGTATGTGTAGGAAAATTGGAAAGCAAGATAGGTAGATAATGACATTTGTTTTAAGGTCCCATTTCACAATTATTTTGTCTTCCAGGCTGCAATCCATCCTAAACCCACTTACCAAGAAATGAGTACCAGAATGCCAAGGGGAAGAGGAACCAAGGAGAACTATGTATCCAGACAGGCTAGCAAATGACTTTCCACATACCTTGAGCATTCTTATCTGATGGATGATCCAGTGCATCTCCATTACATCCTTTGCTCTGTTCTGAGCAGTCAGTATCTTTGTTGTCCTTCTCAGATCTACACTTAGCATTACCATCAACAGTTTGCTCTTTATCATTCTCTGTATTAGGTTTCACATTGTTGTACTGTACTGAAAACACAGTTTGAGATTCTACTACTGAAGTTTCTGTTATTTCAGCTTCAGCTTGCTCGATGCTGGAGTCATGATTTTCCATACATTCTTCTCCATCAGTTTCTGCTTCATCTTGTTCTTCTCCTGGAGCTTTATTCTCTTTATTGAAGTGAGAAGTCTTCCTTCTTTTTGTTAGGTTACCCAGGCACCATCGGCTCTTTCTTCGCAGTTTTCTCTTGGATAAGGCTAAATACAGATCAAACTCATTTTAGTTTCATCTTTCCCCAAAACAAGAAAGATCAGAACAAGTGGTGAGCACAACATGCTTGTGGTCACATTCAGTCCACAATTTGTGTACCTGTTTAAAGGATTGGGATTTCCAAGAGATTGGAAGGTTATAAATC
Source organism: Sceloporus undulatus (assembly GCF_019175285.1). Taxonomy (NCBI): domain Eukaryota; kingdom Metazoa; phylum Chordata; class Lepidosauria; order Squamata; family Phrynosomatidae; genus Sceloporus; species Sceloporus undulatus. The sequence goes on from NC_056525.1 coordinate 234,426,964, forward strand.
TGTAAAAACCTATCAAGAAATACTGATAAAGTAGCACTCACCATTAGAAATGGAGGGAGAACTAGAATCTAGAGGTATTGGAGGGTTTTTCAGTTTCTCACTACTTTCAGGATCCAGTTTCTTGCGTTCCAAGGTGGTGTTTTGCTTCGGCATTACATAATAGTAAGATGGAGCATACTTTGAAGAGCTGCAACCTTTGAAAGAAATAAACAGCTGTTGGCATCTTTTACTGATCTTATACTGTTATTCTTGCCAAGAAAGCCCTATGACAGGGTCTTAGGGTCCCCATAATTCAGAAATGACATGCAGGTACACAACAACAAATATGAATGCATGTTTATGTGTCTGGGATCCAAAGGGCTGCATGTGAATTATGTCTTTCTAGCCCCACTTCCCAATTCTCCTTTGCATTCAAGAGGCTGTAGCTTGAAATTGGGCTATACTTCATGTGAGAGTCTGTTAGGCATATTCTTTGGATGTTCAACATATAGGCCTGTTACAGACTGCCAAAATAAAGCTGCTTCGGGTCTCTTTGGAGGTATGCTATTTAAATGATGCATGGGTCCTAAGAGTCCGGAGGTCACGCCAAAGCCACATTCCATTCCAAAGTACAACTTTGGTGCAGCTTCCGGACTTTTAGGATGGATGCATCATTTAAACAGCATACCTCCAAGGAGACCCGAAGCAGCTTTATTTTGGCAGTCTGTAACAGGTCATTATCTCTGTAAAAAGAATATTGCACTTTTAAAAAATGTATTAAATTATGAGAAAGTGCACACACCTCTTTTTTTACGAGACTCCTTAATTTCTTCACAAAGTTGTTCAAAGTCTTCATCCATCTCCTCTTTAATTATTGCATAAGCTGTATCTCTGAGTGAACATGCTCTGTGTCTAATGAGGCGATCTAAAATTGATATACAGAAGACAGATTTCATAAGTTACATCAGCAGCTCAAAAAAGAAATGTACACTAACTTTCAGATAGTATTGCAACCTCCTTGCTGCAGTGGTCATTTATTTAAAAATGAAGACTTTTGTACAAAATAGCTTATCTTCTACCGAAACATTTGTGTTAGAATTGTGTATTAGGCACTTACCACCAGGGTCTCTGTCTGGATTGTATTCTAATGCATTGCTACAGATAAGATCAATATCTTTCAGATATTCTTTGGCAGATAGATATTGGTGAAGATCTATTTTTGAAATAACAGTTGAAAGATCCATTGGTTGCTTGATAACTGAGACATAGTCTGGTACCTAAGAATATAATGAAAGAAGCAAGCTTAAAAGTGTCACACTTAACTAAAGTAAACCAGTTGGCCCTCCATTTTTGCAGGATACCCCATCCCATAGGCTTGATTGAGGCACCCCCCATGCGTGCAGCCAGGGTACGCATGCCATTAAAAATAAAAGAGGTTGCCCCTTTGCTGATATTCAAGGTTACGGAGGTGTTTTAAGAATGAAGAAAATTTAAGAAAAATTCATCTCAACCTGAAAAATTACTTGTTAATTTTGGGCAGGCATTTTTTGAAAATTCAAGATAAAGGCAGAAAAAGCAAAAGGTTGGCCTGTTACAGACTGCCAAAATAAATCTGCTTCGGGTCTCTTTGGAGGTATGCTATTTAAATGATGCCTGGGTCCTAAGAGTCCGGAGGTCGCGCCAAAGCCACACTCCATTCCTAAGCACTAGAGTGCAGCTTTGGCGCAGCTTCCGGATTCTTAGGATGCATGCATCATTTAAACAGCATGCCTCCAAAGAGACCTGAAACAGCTTTATTTTGGCTGTCTGTAACAGGCCAACCTTTTGCTTTTCCTGCCTTTATCTTGATTTTTCAAAAAATGCCTGCCCAAAACTAATGTCTTTTGTCAATCAACAAAGCCCCATTGTGACTAGAGTCCTTCTAATTTTTGAATGATGAGCCAGATTACCATATTCATTATTTACTATGAAGGTGTATTCTAGATTGTTGAGAAGAATACACACCCTGGATTTCTCATACCATTGCCCAGACAGCTGGCAACACAAAGTCTCATGTTATCCAAATGAAAAGTTGAATCGACTCCTCTCAGTTTTGCCATCTTAGCCATAAGGTTCCCGAATGGCTCTATGCAGGTGCAGGAACACCCACTTGTCAGATTCAGAGACCATGAAGAAGTTACACAGACCATCACAGGCTGAAGAAATGGGAGAAGGTGGATTCAAGAATCATAGAGTTGGAAGAGACTGCAAGGACCATCCAGTCCAACCCCCTGCCATGCAGGAAATCTCAATCAAAGCATCCCCGACAGGTGGCCATCAAGCCTCTGTTTAAAGGCCTTTAAGGAAGGAGACTCCACTACACTCCGAGGGAGTGTGTTCCACTGTCGTACAGCCCTGTCAGGAAGTTCCTCCTAATGTTGAGGTGGAATCTCTTTTCCTGTAGCTTGTATCCATTGCTCTGGGTCCTAGTCTCTGGAGCAGCAGAAAACAAGCTAGCTCCCTCCTCAATATGACACCCCTTCAAATATTTAAATAAGGCTGTGATATCACCTCTTAACCTTCTCTTCTCCAGGCTAAACACCCCCAGTTTCCTAAGTCGTTCCTCATAGGGCATGGTTTCCAGACCTTTCACCATTTTACTTGCCCTCCTTTGGACATGCTCCAGTTCCCCAACATCATTCCTCTCAATCACCCAGAATGTACCTTCATAGGTAGGAAAAAGAACTGAAGGTTGAGCTGGAAAATCAGTTCAACTTTTCATTCAGATATCACAAGATTTTATGTTACTTCCTGTCTATCTCTAGGCAGTGAGAGGAGAAAACCAGGATGTGTGGATTCCTTCTCTAACTAGTGGTAAATTTTTATTTTGCATGTAAGAAAGTCCCAAGTTCAGTTTCTGCTGTCTCCAAGTTAGAAGAACTAAATTAGCAGGTTTTAGGGGGAAAACCTCTGCTAGAGACTGTAGAGCTGCTGCTAGTCAAGGCAACCAACACTGGACAAAGATAGACCAATGGTCTGACTCATACAAGACACCTTTAAGTGTTCATGAACCCTCAAGAAGTTTACCATTAAGGCACAATGCAAGCACTCAACTTTATTATGTCTCTTATTACATGTATGAAGAGCAAGATTCGAATGGAGTCACATACAAGATAATCCGTGCAGATGACACTATTTTCTCCTCCCTCCCAGTCTTAAAGAAGTGAACAGTAAGCCAGAAATCCTTTAAGGGAAGGTCAGTAAGAGAAAAGGCAGACATGCATACTAGACAAAGTACTATGTCTTTCCGCTTCATATAGGTGGCGAGAATGAAGCATGGGCATGAAAATGACAGAGGAAGAAAGTTGAAGCAAGAGAGCAAGCATTCTTGTAAAGCAGGTAACCAGGAACTGGGTAAACATCTCATATTCAATTTACCTATACCTACTACAAGGGTCTAATTTTGAGAGAGGGATACATTTCACAGGTTAGATCATTATGTGCATATCACTAAACGAATGGCAAGATGCTGAAGTGGCAATGTTGATTTCCAACTTTGAAAGTTTTAAATCACGTTTTCCTTTCTATAGATATTTATTTAATTCCTGTGAAATGAAGCACTCACTTTGGATTGCATTTCATTACTTTTCATGCCTACTGCATCCACATCAGGGAAAATTATACTTAAATTCATATCAAAGGTAATTAAATCAGTCAACTATTTTATCAGAAGACAAGTGAAGTGCAAAATTTATTACTTTGTTTTTGTGAAATAAAATTTTAACTGTTACCTCATGTAAGTCAACTGGTTTTGTAAAGGCCCTGAAACGCTTGTCAATGGCAAGCCTGTGAGTAACACTTCTTAAGAAAATCCTGAGTTCACGTAATGTATCTTCTTCTTGTTCCTCAAGTTGTTTGATCTCCTCTTCTGTTAACTGCCTTGGTTCAGGAGGCAGTGCTACTGGTAAAATTTCTAAACTCTGCAAAACTTAAAATAAAAATTAGAAGTTTAGGGTGGTCTCCCATTTGTAGCTCCCCTGTAATGCTACAATATTTACAACCCCCTGCCCCTCTACAGGCAATTTACTGCATATCCTAACCTGCTTTCTTTTTTGATGCAGGTGGTTTAACAGCCTGGTGAAGAAGTAAATCCTTAAAGAATTTTCTTCTCTCTTCAACATTCGGCGAATAGACATCAAAAACCTCTCCATAATCTTTGGCAAATAGATCTTGTACCTAAAAAAGGAAAAGTCATTGAGAAGTAAAAATCAGCAAAATAATGAAATGTTTAACAAAAGAAGAGTGATTATCACATGACAAAAGATCAAAGTTGCAAGATTATGCTCACTATGATGGATCTGACAAAGGGAAAACAGTACACAGTATAGAACTTATGATATGAATCATTCTATTTTCAGCTTGGCAGTTTCATCACATTATGGACTTGTATAGGTATGCCTCAGTGCTTTAAGTGGCAATGGAACAATGTCATTCTTTTAATAAGCAGGAAATACTACAGGTTCAACAAACAGAAATATATGGATGCAAAAATCCAACTCAATATAAACAGAAGTGTATACTGGGAAGAGTAAACTATGACTGTTTTTCAAAAATGCATCTCTTCCTCACTAGTCTTGATTATTAGGCTAAACAATTCAGCAATGTAGGATGAGACATAATGGATTAAAAAGATACTCTGTGAAATCACTGACAGCAAGTACCTCATCTGGCAATGTTGCATGATGTACATCTGATGTTGCAAGGAGCAAAACTGGTGCAAAAGAGGGAATGTTCTGTAACAATGTAGTAAATGTTGCTTGCAACGTGTGTCCAATTGTCTCCCACCATATATGAACATTTGGAATGTATATTATACTTGGTGCTGTTCTCTTGGCTTCACATATCAACTAGAAAAAGAAGAAAATTTAGCTACAACGAAAGGAATATCTGTCAATCATTTTAGTTGTTTTTTCTTTTATTCATATGCATTTCATGCTTGCTAGCCATTTTGTGAAGTAGACAACAGCTATGGTTTCAGGTTGGAATGTACCAAGGAACATGCTGTATATATAAAATATAGATGTTTTATGTGCCTGTAACCATGGGACACTGGTCACTAGTCATGTGTCCCAAATTACTGTCCCAGTTTTAATATATTCTTTGTTTTGTACACAAGGTCCCTAAAACAACTAATAAAACATACAACATAATAAAATACAATATAAAAATGACCAGATGGAAATAAATAAAACAACAAAAGGTACTGAACTAAAACTGTCAACCTCTCAATCAAAGCAAAAAAACAAAATTAGCTCATGGCAATATTTTAACAGATGCCAAATAACAATTTCCTCAGTACTTTTAAAAAGGACTACACAAGTCATCTCTCTATACCTTTCTTGCTTTCCTCATTTTAAGCATAAAACTGAACTGAATCCAAATTACTGAACATCTAATACTTCACTGAGAGATGGTATGGTGGTTTGAGTGTGTTGGACTACAATTCTGGAGATCAGGGATCAGCCAAGGAAACCCTTTGGGTGACCACAAGCAGGTCACACTCTCACCCTCAGAGGAAGGCAAAGGCAAATCACCTCTGAAAAAATCTTGTCAGGAAAACCCTGACAACATTTTACTATCTCCTGACAGCCAATTCCATTGAAATATGCTTGTCATCTGAGACAAGCGGTTATTTAGCTTATAATCACAGGTACAAATAATGATACTAGAACATTTCTGAGGGCATATAATGCAAAACCCTTGCTAAACTAAGTGGTTACAGGGCTTTCTGGATGGAAGACCACTACAACCCCTAGGCTGTAGTGTGTTATAGAATTAAAATAAGTATAGTTTAGAAAAAATAAAATAAAAGAACAAATTACAACACCTGTGCACATGTTTCTTCGGGTGTTTTGGCACTCATTCCAAAGAGGATGGAAAGGTCCAGTGTGTACACAGTGAACTTTTCCAAAGCATGTATAACTGCTGGAGCCAAATGAGAGGCTTGTCCAAATCCTGGTTCTCCTGCTATTAAGAGTCTTGGTCGGTAGGATGTTGGTTGATTATATGCACGTCTGCAAGAAATTAGTACCCCTGTTACGCACAACCCTCAACTAGCTTTTCAATCACGTCTAATCAAAGGTTACCCCCCAGGCTTTCAGCCTCCTTCACATCATGCTCAGCAAACTTTTTGTATACTGTCTCATCCCAAACATAATATAGGTTAAGTATCCCTTATCTCAAAATAAAAAAAAGCTCCAAAATCTGAAAATCTTAGTATTGATGACACTTTGAAGGTTTGATTTTAGAGTATTTTTTATTTTATAACACACTGTACAAGTAGCATAGTACCTATCAGTACTGTATTTGTGAAGCTTGGGACAGATGAGGATCTGAGAGTCTTTCTCCAGCCTTGAAAATGTACAGGTATGAAGTACACTACTTCCATTCTGAAATTCAAATAAATAAATCCCAGCTCTGAAGTACTCTTGGTCCCAACCATTTTGGATAAGAGATACTCAATCTGTACTAACAAGTGCATTGTTTCATGTGATATATACATTGCTCTGTCTAGTAAGCAAATGCATGATTTTTAACATAGTTTGCTATGGCTATGAAAGAACATAGCCATAGAAATACAGATCAAGTAATTTGGGACAAGAGATTCTTCCAATCTTTGAACAAAAAATATTGAGTAAAACATCCACAACTCTTGCTTTCTTAAAAATTCACAAATGCAATTGACAGTCTAACCAACTTGTACTCTTTCTGATTTGCATGTTTGATAAGCCAAATATATCCAAGTTAAGGAATAATCCTCAATGTTTTGACTGTTGTTCATTATAGTTAAGATGCAATACCAGAAGGTAGTACTTGTATCTTCTGAAATTGCCAAGGAAATGTCACAAGAAAGACTGTTTTCAGTAGAAAAGTGCCAAGTGAACTGATTACCCCATGCATGAAAACTAAGGGTTTTTTTGTATTTGTTGCCACTTTAATATATCACGTACCTGTTAAAATTGAGGAAAGTATGTTTATGTTTATCAAAACTTTTCTGTGAATGTCCTGTTTCAAATACTGATGGTCCCTCTTCATCACTGTATAGCAAATCAGTGTCTAGCACATGATGAGGAAAATCTTTAAAAAACAAAACAAAACAAAACACCATTATCATTTCAATACTGATTTACTTCTAAAGCACAGGGGAAAAACCCTAATGTCTATTTTCCTCACCATCACTAGGAAACTGGTAACACTTTATCTGCAGTTTGGTCCAGTGATACAGTTCACTATTCTGAGCTGGTCTAAATGAAATAATTTAAATGAAGCATGTATATATTATATGGAGCTACATGAACTAATTAACTGTCAAGTAGCTCGGTAATATTGGCTAGGTGTAATAAAAACACAGGAAGGTCTGATGAAATAACATAAAGCGTATGTGCCATTCCAAATAAAAATCTTTACCCCAATGATTTCTAAACTAATTCTGGTTAATTTTAAACATTAAACTAATCTAGCAGCTAAATATTTTAAAAACACCCTTTCTTTAGTTTACAAGAATTCTGTAGAGAATATATAGCTGTAAGTCACGGGGTAACAGTCAGTATGTTCCAGAAACATTTGATCAGCTCAGCTGGATCCAAATCCTTCTTATTAATGACTGTGTGGAAGGCCTAATTACATGCAAGTTTTGATCATGTTTTGCTTCTTCCATTCCCATGAGCAAAGGGGGAAAAATGCCCCTGAGAGGTATACAGTAATCCTAGGATCAACCCAGGACCACCCTTTCTGCAAAAGCCGTCTTACACATGATCAGCAATAGCATCCCAAAGTTTAGATTTGTGGCCATGAACCTATGGCATGTGTGCCAGAGATTGAACACAAAACCATATTTCAGGGCACACAGAGGGTGGGGAAAAGGTGCTCCTCCTGTTCCTCCTCTTCCTGGCTGTCCTCAGCCTTCAGCTGCCTCCAGGAGGGTGCAGGGGGAGGAGGAGGAGGAACAGGTATGAGCAGCTGAAGGCTGGAGAGGGGGGGGGGAGAATTCCTGTTCCCTCCCTGGAAATCCTGCCCTCAGCACTGGGTAACACCCAGTGCTGGAAAGTCTTTTAGTTTGGGCAATCGATCCTTAAAAGTTTCGCCATCACTGGTCTAGATCATTCTTGTTGTTCTTGTTAATGTGCTGTCAAGTCAACCTTAACTTGTGGCAACCTTATGAATGAGAGACCTCCAAGATACCCTGTCATCAACAGCCCTGCCCAGTTCTTGCTAACTCTGGCTTCCTTAATTATATCATTCCATCTATAATGCAGTCTTCCTCTTTTCCTATTGTCTTCCACTTCCATAAGAATTAGAGAGCAAAATTGACAGTTGAAAAAAAGAAATTGTTTTCTTCACCATTACTTCATCGTCTCCATGGTTGAGAGTTTTTATTTGTTAGGGTAAGAGAAGCTGAAGTTTTCAGGGAAAGTAGACTGAATGACAACGGCTAACACATCTTGTTTCTTCATTATAGCACACACCTACACTATTCTTTTGCAGCTGTTTGATGACAATCCAGGTTCTAATCCTCAATCTTGTGCCAATATCTATTTCTACTCCTCCATCTGAGCATGAAAAAAAATATACCGTAGGACCTATGAAAGGGGAAAAAGATTTGGCACAGGAAGCCAAGATTAGGCATTTATGAGGGCCAGAAAATATCTACTACCCCATCTCTTTCCAATAGGATGAAGTTTCTTAAGGAAACTGAACATTTGGCGCAATTAAATGAAATCACATGTACCAGAAAAAAAATAATCAAAATATTCAGTTGAGTTCAGCTAGCTAAAACTGATAATACGCTGCATGATTTTTAAGTTCCTAGGGGCATTCTAAAGAGATCAAGATGTCTGATCCTGTATTCTACTGCTCTGTAATAGCCATCATAGAACCTATACAGTCAACAGTTTCTGGAGCATATCTGAGTTGTGTTCCCTCCTAAAACCAAGTAGAGAAGAACAATGATTTAGTTGTATTTGTTAGCAGGCACGCCTGGCAGCTGGATTCTGCAAATCATCAGTATTGTTATATCAATTACTAGCACAAAGGCTCTGGGGCACTGTAATAATAATAATAATAAATAATAATAATAATAATAATAATAATAATAATAATAATAATAATAATAGGATTTATTTATATACCGCCCAATCACTGGGAATCTGAGCGGTTTACAACAGAGGGGATAACAGACGGTTCCCTGCCCTCAAGCTTACAATCTAAAAGACACGACACAAAAGGAGAAGGGAATGGTGAGGGGGGGAGGGAATCAGGTCCAGCATTCTTCTCTCCCTCTGAGGCCTGGACCAAGGCAGTTGGACCGGAGGGAGGGCGCTCTATCTTCAGGCTAGCCCTTATGGAGCTGGGCCAGCCTATTCTCTCCCTCACAGGCTGAAAGATAACAGTTATGGAGGGAGGGCTCTCTATCTTCTGTAGTCACTACAAAAACCATTTCCAAGTAACAGACTTGTAGATAGCTACTCTCATTTCACAGTAACAAGGGAAAAAACAAACACCTCCAGACAAACAGATATGTAAGCTCCTCAGAGTTAGGCCTCAGATAAACAATGTATGTGTGGGTGAGCAGTCTAATCAGATGTGTGTTCTTATTTATAGGACTAGAAAAATCAATATGGAGCACAAGAAGTTCTACAATTTGTAGGTTTATCTACTTGTAGAATTAGAGAAGCAAAATAAGTGAATATCTAATGGGAGAGAAAGGCTATGCAGTTTCAGTGTTGCCTATCACATGTTTTATTATAATTAAACTCATATATATATCAGTGCTAATCTTAAAATAATTTCTTCCCCAAATCAACAGAAATACATATGCAAATACCTGACTTGCCCTCTCCTTTCTGTGCCAGTTCTGCATGTGGAAACACATTCTGTACAACTTCCAAGATTCTCTGAAGTATGTTTTCAAGCAATGGTTTTGAAATGGTGGAGAGTGCTTGGCCAGGTGAGGTCACTGCTCTCTGAGAAGCAGGTATGGTCTTCTGCATAGCCATCACAAAATCCTTAGCTGTTATGTTAATAGAAGATATATCCAGTTGCAACTTGGCGCTGCTAGTGTATATTTGAGGATAACGCCGACGCAAGGCACACAAGGCTGCTTCAGCACATATAGATTTAATGTCAGCACCACAGTACCCTAAAAGAAATAAAGCAAAGAGCCTGGAAATAAGAAATCCATACAATTGTAATATGTAAAAAATTTAAAAGAGTACATCAACGCCATAGAAATAATGCAGGTTGACATCACTTTAACTGATGTCAACCTGCATTATTTCTATGGCGTTGATGTACTCTTTTTAATTTGGCTCCATCCTAGAAAATCCTGGGATCTGTAGTTTTGTGAGGCACTACCAGCACTCTTTGGCAGAAAAGGCTAGACTTTGTAAAACTACAAACCCCAGGATTCCATACAATGGAGCTACAACACTTAAAGTGGTGTCAAACTGCTTTATTTCTGCATATCCACCCAGAATTTCTCTCCATCTAAAACAGCAGCTACCAAAGATCCATAACTGAACATGCATATAGTTTCTATTGGCAGAGCATGCTTTTCACCTCTTAAAAATACCATCCATGTTTCAACTGTGAAAAATGTCACTGAAAACTTTCTGATAGTTCTTTCTCCCCTCAAATAATTCAGGAAATGCATTCCAAATATTTCTTCAAGATCAAGACTAAGCTTGATTTGTGTGTATTTTCTAAGCATGCAGTACTTTACAATGCAGTTCAATTAAAATGCAAAATTCCACCTTTATCCCTTGGTCACTGAGCATGCCTAGTCCCACTTGGACTGCTTTCTGGTTCACGAATATTCTCTTTTGTTTTTTCTCTATAGCTTTTTTCCTGCACTGATAGAAACCATGCAGTTCTCCAAAGCCTACTATTATTTCTTTCTTGTCCATGGATGGTGCCAGCTTGCTATTGCTCTACGTATGATGCAGGCTACAAAATTCAGCTTTTCTTTAAAAAACAGAAACAGAGTATATCAAGCCAAGTTTACAAACAAATGGATAAAAAAATATTGTAACAGAAGTCTATTTTCAGACTCAGGAACCAAACAGACGGCCAGGGAAAGCTAGCTTCTGGGCGGCTTGGGGGAATGGTGTTTTGATAGCGCACATCCCCAAGATGCCCGGAATTTGTGTAGATGATCACATGGAGGCGGCTTCCAGCCACTCCAGGAGCATGATGTTTTAATGACACATGCTCCCAGAGCACCCAGAAGCTGCCCTAGGGCCACCTAAAGTGGTAAAAAAAAAAAAAAACAGCTTAAAAAAGGAGCAGTTCCTTTCTGCTCCTATCTAGGCTGGTGGTGGGGTGGATTGGGGCCACGACATGTGCTTGCCGCAGCTCCAGGGCGGCTACAATTTTTGGGGTGGTCTGTTTTGCTCCTAAGTTTATTTTGCCCCTTACCAACACATTTTTCAGCTAACTCCTCAAGGAACATCTCCGATGGCTTAGGGGACCATTCCCGTGTGTGAATCTTAAGGATTTCTTTTCTTGCCTAGAAGTAAATGAATCAATGCTTTATAACAACAACAAATAAATCCAAGAGGCTTTAAAACAGTACCTATATATCTTCGTTTCAATGTATTTAACGTCAAGTTATTCAATGCACTTCTAGTTAGGCCAACAGATCATTCTTAATATTAATAATATTTACAAACAATTAATAGTTCTACCTTCTAAATACGTGAAACCCACGGTACACTTCATAAATAAACTCAATAAATGACAACATTTTAGAAAGAGCTAGAAGATTATAATCCTAGTAGTTTGTGCAGAACATGAAACTGCAGTTGGGCCACAAACAGGTAATGACATTCAAAGTGCAAAGCAATACTTGCTGAGCAAAACAATCCTAACTTCATATACATGCTGTTGAACTTTGAGACTATCCAGGAAAGGGACTGCACTTGTTCACTCTTAAAATTAGCAAGTTAAAAAAACTATCCCACTGACTACAGTGGAACTTCATTCAACTGGATACATTTGGGATCAGGAAATATTAGAAAGCAAATGCTGTAGCACCATCTTCTTAGTATGACCCAGAGTTTTCTTCCACTGCATTAAAATATCAAAACATACTTCAACTGGAAAGAACAACAATTTCTTCTCCCCTCTCTAAAATATAAATTACATTCCATTTGTCAAATAACCTCAAATCTATATTCTTGTTCAAGCAAATGACGCACCTGGCGAACCACTGAATGTTGCTGTTGTGTGCCTTAAAGTCATTTCTGACTTATGTCAGTTTTCCTCCCAAGATTCGTGTGGAGAGGGTTTACCTTTCCCCTCCTATGAGGCTGAGAGTGTGACTTGCCCCACGTCACCCAGTGGGTTTCCATGGCCAAGTGGGGATTTGAACTCAGGTCTCCAGAGTTGTACTCCAGCATTCAAACCACTACACCACACTAGTTCTCTAAGCCACTGAATTTCAAGCCACGGCATGTTAAACTGAAATTCAACTTTTCTAAGGTGCTTATTGCTCTACCAGTAAAGTTACTACACCTCATTGATTCTAGATAGATTAGAACATTTATTCATAAGCAAAACTGTGTTTCTTACGTCTTTATCTGGCAAGGTGAAAAGGAATTCTCTGTCAAAACGTCCAGGCCTTCTCAAAGCAGGATCTATGGAATCCAATCTATTGGTAGCTCCAATCACCACAATTTCGCCTCTGCTGTCTAAACCATCCATCAGTGCAAGCAATGTGGATACAATTGAACTTAAAGAACAAACAAAAGCAGACTTTAATCTTCTTATGGCTTAGATCCCACTCTGCCTGATGCATATCCCAGGGCACAAACAGAAGACATCTTTACTCCTACTATCATGTGTTGCTCAGGTATCACAAACAATTGACTCTACAGGGCTGAGGGCTATTTTTTTCATGGACCAGTAAAAAGGGATAGAAATCACTTCCCCAAATCCAAAGGGGCACAGGTGGAAGGCATTTCAGCTCATTCAACAGAATTTCCAAGCCAAGTGTATATCATAGCTACACAAGAAAAAAGATTTATAGTAATAGATATGGGAAGCAGTGTAGAAATTAGCTCATGTCTGTAGTGCAAGACTAATCCCTAAACCAAAGAATCGTATTAGAATTTTATATCAGAAAAACACTTCCCCAAAGGCTAGTAGTTTGCAATTGTTTTAAAACTGCCAATGAATCACTTGCTATCATGAGGAATTCAGGCACTGTTCCACAAAGGTAACAAAGAAGGCATTCCTATAAAACTGGAATAACCAAAGGGTATTTGGAATGATCCACAAATGCATGCTCTAATCTAAACTCATTGGGTGGTATTACACAAATGCTGCAGCTGAAAAGGCTGCCAAGCACTCCTGCCAATATCTGAATGTTTCAGGACATCCTAGGTTTGGGGAGTTATACATTTATATATTTTTATTCATATATTACTTTTCTGATATTGTAATTCATCAAATGGCTGAACACAAGGCAGCCTTGAACCAATTCAGTTGCTTTCAACCTACAATTGAGAGAGAGAGAGAGAGAGAGAGAAAATGCTTTTAAACATGAAGCTCATACCTGTGAATTTGATCTTGCCTACTGGATCGTACAGGAGCAAGACCATCAATCTCATCAAAGAATATAATTGAAGGGCGCATCTGAAAAGCCTATAAGAAAAGCTCAAATGTGTAAATACTGGGGAAACCTCTCCCCCCCCCCCCCAGAACACAACCCAGACATTAAAATAGCAGATTTACCTGATCAAATAACAAACGAAGTTGCCGCTCTGATTCTCCCACCCATTTACTAAGGCAATCAGCACCTTTTCTCATGAAAAATGCTATTCTTCTGTCACCATGACTGCACTCATTAGCAAGTGCCCTGGCAACAAGAGTTTTTCCAGTACCTGGTGGGCCATAGAACAGGCACCCCCTGAAAGAATTGGGAAATTAAAATGCTTTAGTTAACAGAATTGCATCAGCATCTCTAAACACAACATGTTGCAACTAACCATTTCACATTTTTAAGTGAACTTGTAATTTTTGTAATTGCAAAAAACCTCTCAAAATCTGTTAGCCAGGCAGAAAATTGTATCTCCACTTCTCTATCTTATTCAGTTAATTCCATGGGATCATACTATAGTAACGCAAGATTCCTGATGGATCAAACCAAATATCTATCTAACCCACTACTGTATTTTGTTTCATTGGGTTCAACTATGCTTTGCTTTCTCCCCCATTCCAGCATCACTTTCACGTATTTAGACACGTATGTACTGAGTAGACAAATGTCCATTTTGTAGACAACTGTGATTTCCTGCTACTTTCACAAAGAACAGCCACATGCTCATTTGCTGCACAGTTCAATGTAAGACGTGGTACATCTACACACAGGTATTTAACTATATGAAAGCACTATTGTGCAAAAGGTCCAAAAGCAACTAGAAATCCTGAAAAGATACAAGTTTCAGATTTGCTTAAGGGTTCACTGGTATCCTGGAAACAAAGCATCTATTTAAATACTACCTTGGAGGCTGGATTTTGAATCTTTCAAACACTTCTGGATAAAGCAGTGGAAAAACCACCATCTCCTTTAGAGATGAAATATGGCTAGAGAGTCCACCCACACAATCAAATCGTACCTAGAAAAGGAAGAGAGTTTGGAAATTTTTAAGAAAAATCAACCAAAATGACAGCAGCCTCAAAATTGTTCACTCCAGTACCCAAGAACCAAGCAGGCCCATTGCATCTACACAAACTAATTTTCAGAACTCTAGGGAAAGCTGGGTTTAACTTAAGAAGTGAGGACAGTAACGATTTTTAAAAAATCTCAAGCTTCTCAAATATTAAAACACTTACAGAAGAGTCTATTTGCATTGGGTCAACATCAGCTAGGCTTGCTCCAATTTTCATTCGATCCTTGTGGATTCCTTTCAACTCATCTTTTCTAAAGTTGAGTGGAAGACACCTAAGCCAAAAATTAAGAATTGTTGAAAGTGAAGATGATTAATAACTGGGCAATACAATTTGTTTCAATTTGGCAAATAGTTAAATATAGAAAGTACCAGAGGATACAACATCAGGTCAGAAATCTTTTCCATATTAACTTTAAAGTACTACAGATTCCCCATTAAATAAATGAAAGCTAGTTGCCAAATAATGAATATGACACTTCAGTGCAATAGTGACAAAATACCTGCTTAATGCTTTGTTCCGACTTCGTTTCCTACGCCTCTCAAAACGCTGCTCATCATCAGATGATGACGACGATGTGGAATCACTATTATGCATTGCATGCTTTCGTCTGTTTTAAAAATAAACACAGACATGCATCTGTACTAGGAAATAACATACAATGAATACTCAGCTAGTTAATGTATTCATAACTCATTCCATGTATCAGCAAAGAAAGTATGCTGCAGGTGGATGTGCTGGGTTGGAAAAGATCAAAGACAGGAAGATAGCCTGAGCAAAAAATAGTTTTCTTGTGCATATTTTGCCTTTGAAATGGATTTAGAACTCATATGACAAGTTGTTTGACTGAGTTCAATGGGTATATTCTACGCATTAATAAATCCAGACCCAATGTTTTGTAGAGAAAAAAGGATGGTCTCTGCAGCATTTGTTATTCCAGAATCCCGAAGGGCAATAAAAGGAATGACATGGCAGGATCACTAACTACACTTCTAAACAAGTACTGAACAATAATGTTTAAGACAGAACTGGAAACATCTGAGGGAAATATTAAGAAGGATGCAGAAATGATGATGTCAGGAAAATTTAGGCAAAGCTTAGATAATTCTCTATACAAATCATGGAGCATTTCAGAAAAAGAATGGTATTTCTGGGAGGAAGATTCATTCTGTTTCCTAGATGGGGAAACTATCTGAGGAAACCAACAGTAACATAGGGAAGGGAAACAATGGAAAAATTATCTGTCAAAGGTGTGGGACAGACCGCCCCAAAAGGGCGGACTCCCGGCGCCTGTTTTTCTGCCAGTAGGAAGCCGCAGTCGCCAAACTGTGTGGCTTCCTGCCGGCGGCGTAACCAGTGGTTATGTAAGCGCCATGCAGCACTTACGTTAACAATGGCGGCGCCCATGTATACAGGGCGCTGCCATCATTACGCCCGTGTCCCGTGCTAAGATTGTGGAGCGTGTGGGCACTCTGCCCCCAGGCAACCCTAGCACGTGTTGAGGGCGTTGCAAAGGGCCCATATGTACCGGGCCAAAGAAACAAATAACATAAAGGCAAATATAAACATGCAAGAAATAGACTCTGTTCTCTGGAAGAAGAACCCTCATGATGAGAAACTTGATGCTGCCTGCAGACAATATAATCTGCAGTTAGCTGAGTAATATAGATACAGAGGGGGTATAGCTTTCCTAGAGAGCATAGGCATTGCATACAACAAGAATCTCCCATCAAAAAAGTAAAAGTAGCTACCTAAGGCAACACTCTAGACGTCACGAATGGGCCCTTGGCACTTCGCGACATCATCAGTGCGCCGCGGAAAGAAGCTCCATTTTGGAGCTTCTTTTTTGCTCCACGCAGGAGCCGCGCGGTGTGGCTGCTGCGGCTCCCGCGCGGACCAAGCGGCGGTCTATAACCCGCCATTATTTCTGAACATCTGTCCAAGCTATTTAAGAGGGAAAATGCTACTTCTACTATCATGCTTGAACTGAAATCGCTTGTTTGACTGTCTCACTGTCTCATTACTCTCCTTTGCTAAGGTCGATAATCCTAAAACCCTATCCAGGAAACTGAATGAATATTCCTCCCAGAAATACCATTCTTTTTCAGAAATACTCCATGACCTAGTTATTTTTATATTGGTTAAGAGCAAAAAAGTATAATGAAGTATATGAAATCCCACAATTAGAGCAAATGACACTAAAGCCCCTCAGAGGATTTTTGATTTTCACAAGAGAGATCAACTCACTCATCTTTTCTCTATAGGATGGGCTTAACCCTAAGCGATTGAGCTATTTAACACTCTAAGTCAAAACCAACACTATGGATGGCTGAAACAAGTCAGCAGAGCAGTCGATAGCACAGCATGTATTCCCAATTTTCTTACAATGACCACTGACCATGCTTACACTACCACAGTAAGAAGCGTACTGCTAGACTACCATTGTCCTATTCCCCTATAAAATCAATGACTCGCTTCTTGTCACTCATACTTGCTACCAACTCAATATACATTGTACTCTCAAGCTGCAAGACTATAGACAAAACTTCTACACAAGCGTGGTTTCTGTTGTTTTGATCCCCTCTCCCAGTCTTAGCTCAGGAAGATGACTATGCATTAAAGTGTACAGCAGTCCCTCAAATGGTGGATGGACTCTCACAATATCCAGCTGGGTATGCTGATCCTTCCCCAACAGCCCCTAAAGGATGGGAGAGCATTGGGGGAATTGATGGTCAGAAGTCACTGGTGTAAGGATGCAAGTGTATTCCACATAAACATGCTCTAAATGATGGCTATTGTCAAGGCTTTCAAGAAGATTCTGTACGGAAAACCAGATAGTCCATTATCTACCCGAAACAAGGACTAAAAGTCCCCAGCCTTAATGTATGTGATTTGCTACAGCAAAGCCTATTGGTTGAAAAACTCAGGAGTAGAGATGACAGCACAAACACAGGTCATACTAGAATACCAGCACAAACCTGGTGATCTTTTTACAGTAAGGGCTCCTTGGTCCCGAAGGGCTAAATGAAAATCTTCGCCTTACTGGAGATGCTGCTTCAGGGTAAAATAGTTTGGGCTTCCTTTGGTGTCTGGGCTCTGTTAACAGAAACAGGATTAAACTTTTTCAGGTGCACAGCAATGAACAAGAATACATGTGACAATACATCCACATTGTTAATGCGAGTCAAAATTTAAGACTATCAACCAGATCCAATTAGTGCTAATTTGAACAAGTTTATTTATTTGTTGATTTATTATTTGCATAATCTCTTGGCAGTTTAAGACAGAAAATAATCATGGAGGTTATTTATGGTTTAAAACACACTGCAGAAACAACCCAGTTTGAGAACACTTTAATTGCCCTGGCTCAATGCTATGGAATTCTGGGAATTGTAGTTTTGTGAGATACTTAATCTTTTCTGTCAGAGAACTCTGCTGCCACAATAA
Source organism: Sceloporus undulatus (assembly GCF_019175285.1). Taxonomy (NCBI): domain Eukaryota; kingdom Metazoa; phylum Chordata; class Lepidosauria; order Squamata; family Phrynosomatidae; genus Sceloporus; species Sceloporus undulatus. The sequence continues at coordinate 234,445,099 of NC_056525.1, forward strand.
ACTACAATTCTCAGGATTCCCTTGCACTGAGCTAGAGCAGTTAAGGCTGTCTCACATTGGATTATTCCTGCAGTGTTTTGGACCTATGACAGGATTTACATTTTCCAAGTATAACATTCACAGATAAAGAGCTTTCAAGAGGGGGGAAAAAGGCAAAGCAAACCTACTTTCTGGTGAGGCTTGATAGCGCACAATAGTTTTTCGTTGCCTAAGGTCATAGCGTTTTTGATTATCTTCTGCATCTTCATCTTCTTGGTCTTCACCCTCTTCTGAAGACTCTATCATAGAATATATATTTTTAGTTTAAAAAAGAACCTTACTTATCACATATTCCTGGGCTGCAAGTTTTAATTCTATGGTTAGATATTGCCAGTCTTTGAGACAAGCAAAAAAGAACTCATGAAAGTGAAAATTACAATACATTTTCCCTGTTGCTTCATAATACAATCCTGTATCTGCATGCTCTGAAGTAAATCCCACTACATTAAAAGGGAATTATCCCCCTAGAGAGTGGTGGGTGAAGTGCAGGGGGCACTCAGCTCCCATGTTCCTTTTTTGCAGCTACCCAGACTTCCATGGAAAAAAATATTTAAAATCAGAAAACTAGTGGCAGGATTCACTGCTAAATTACAGCAGCATTCTTCCAAAATGTAAGCTACCACAAATTCTGCTTTACAAGAGCAAGGAGGCACACTGGGAGAACTTGGGGGAATAGAAGGAAGTGCTTGGGAAGCAGAGAAAGGGGGGAACTGCCACCACCGATAGGCAGCAATTACGAATTCATTCATTCTATTGCTCAGTAAAAAAATTAGATTGGATCGACAGGCTATTAATAATTCGAAATTTTCCAAATGGTTTAGATTATATAAACTGGACCACCAGATGGCTGCTTACCTAAGGAAGCTTACAGTCCCAAAGCTTAGGCAGGCTTTTACAGCTCTCCATTTTCAAATAATGCCCTCAGCTATGATTGATGGTAGATATTCACACATACCTAAGGATTCCCGTTTATGTATTTGTGGAGCACCAGAAATTGAGGATTTGCCTCATTATCTGCTTTTTTGCTCACTATATACTGAGCCAAGAACTAAATTTATGGGATCTATTCTGTCCAATTTACAGTCTAATACTACCTCTGAAAAGTTTTCTGATATCGATTCTAAGGTAACTTATAAGGTTTCACTGTTTGCCTCAGCAGCAGTCAAAATTCGGGCAAGAGTTATAGCGGACATTGCAGTTGATTGCTATGGGGATGATCTTATCTAATTTTTGAAGTTGTTTTTAATGTTGTTTTAGTTAATTGTCTGTAATTTTATTATGTTTAATGTATAACATTCAGATGTTAGTCACTTGATGGAGCATTTTACAATATTGAATTTCTGTTATCGGTTTTACATATTAATCTTGCGAATAGCCTTTGGCTTAAGCATTAATAAAACTGAATTGAATATAGTAAAAAATTTCATTATTTCATTGGTCAGGGTCAAACTAGACAAAAATTACAATGTCTCATTTCCTTTCCTTTTTTTATAAAAAAATTATTTCTTAAGTTTTTTTTATACCGCAAAAACAAATTGATTGCATCCCAACTGACCTGTTCGTCTCAGATATTGCCCTTCCCTTCCTGATGATCCCACATACAAATACCTAACTGTAGATAATGATGCAAATTATTCACTCCCCCCCCCCCCACACACAACGTAAGGCAAACACAGTGACAAAACAAGTACACACAAAGGGATCGGACAACGGAACAATGGGGCGGGGATACAAGGCATAAGGATGATGTTAGTGAATAAAGCACACACAGAATATTAAAGTCATAATCAATCAATCAATCAATCAATCAATCCACAGAGTGTTTGCAAAGGTCTAGACTAAAACCTAAGTTCTATAGGCCATAAACCAGAAACATTTCTAGGGGACCCTAGTGGGACACTCACTAATTTCCTTAGATGGATCTTAACCAAGTTTGGAGAGTGTATTTGGGAAGCTCTGACTTGAGAATATGTGGCATATATAAAAATTCACTTTAGGGAGATCCCAGTAGGCACCTCAGAAATTACAGGATCAAATCAGAAATTAACGCTAGTAAACTGGGCACTTTATACGCTTATCAGTGCACTAAAGCACTCCCTAAGCAGTTTACAATGTGTAAGGTAATTGCCCCCAACAAGCTAGGTACTCATTTTAGCAACCTATGGAAGGATGCAAGGCTGATTCAACCCTAGAGTCCTGCAGGATTGAGCTCATGTCTGTGAGAGGCTGCAGGAAGAGCATTTAGCCACTGCACCACCAGGGCTCCTAGTAATTATGTTGGGTTTTTTTTTTAAATTTGCCTTTTCTACAGAATGTTATTTCTCTGTCATGGCAAATTCTATCAGGTGCTCTCTCCAATCTTCTATGTGTGTTGTTATTTTGGATTCCCACTTCTGCAAGATATTGTGCTTGGCCATTATAGCCACTTGCAAAAATCCATGAACTGTGTTCTCAGTACTCCAGTCTACATCCTGTTTGGAGGGGATGATGACTGGGCAGGATCACAACATGTATATTTAAACTTCCTCCATATTCAGAACATTTCCAGCATCATTATGGCCCAGTATGCTGAAGTGGTATAATCTATCTGGTGTCTAGAATATATATGGAATTGTCTTCTCTTGAATCATTTGCAATCCTAGTTCCAGGAAGGAATTTTTGATTACATTTTAGACAGATCTTTGGCTATTTAGGAATGAAGATCCCCTACAACAGTACAGATGGCCCTTCACATTTGTGGCTTTGATTATTTGCAGTTTTGATTAATATGTCCTCTCTAGAAATCTCTAGGTGCTTCAGCACAACTCTGCTGGAAGTTGATCATAGAGTTATGCTGGAAAACCTACAAGTTCCTAGAGAAAATACTTCTCTAGGCATTTGTAGGTCCTCCAACATGATTCTATGATCAACCTCTGGCAGATGCTGACCACAGAGTTGCACTGGAGGACTTGGAGATTCCTACATAGGTGTTCTCTTAGGTAAAGAGAACAGTATTTTTTTTATTTGCAGTTTTTCCACATTCACAGGGGTCCTTCACCCCTAACCCTAGCTAATGTGGAGGGACCACTGTCTTTAGAATCAAAAGTGCTCCCAGATGCATTTTCAGTCAAACATAGGTTTCAACCTCTTTTTTTAAAAGGAGAACTCAGACTGGTGTGTGTGTATTGGGTTGAGCTGGATTTCTAATCATGTTTACCTATATAAACAAAAAGATTCAAAGAGAGAGAAGTAATCATACAATGGAGTTGGGGTGCCTCTTTGGCCCTGAGTGCTACATGTAATATCATGTCAGGGATTCCACACACTTGCACGCTCTTGTCCTAGGTCTTAGATGAAGTAATGGGGAGGTGCAAACCTTCCTTCCTTGTCACTGAATGGGATCAGCAGGGTAATGGGAAAGCTTTCCCCTCTATTAGACCTTATCCAGCTGTCCTCACCAAGGTGAAACTATTTCCCATTCCACAATGATCCTCAATAACACAGCTTTCCTCAGCCCAGATGATGCCTGAACAGCTGGGCTGCTGGAAAGAATAGATGTGGCCTTACGGGTGCAGTAACAGTGACCAAAAACTACATACATCCTGCCCTTATATGTCTGACAGAGAAATATGAATAAGTTCATCTGCTCAAAAGTTAAATGGAGCACAGGGACAAGATGAAATAAAGTTGTAATAAATTGTATTAAAATAACAGGAAATTGTTGTTGTTGTTTTAAAAAGGGAAAAGCATAACAACCTGCACTTCCATCCTGGTTATCAGTGGTTTCTTCATCAGTCCTTTGGATTGCTCTTTTTGCTTTTCCTCTTGAGTATACATCAAGACTTTCCTAGAAATGAAAGAAAACATCATTCAGCTGACCACATATCATAGGCTCACATATAAAAAACTATTAAGATAAGTTCTTGACAAATGAAGCTTCAAGGCCAGCCCCAATGCTAAAAGCAAACAATGTAATGAAGATTTAAGCTTCGAATAACCATATAGCTCAAAGGATTTTGGAAAAATTAATATGCAAACTACACATTTAAGAAAGCAAGAAGAAGATGAAGAAATATATACCTCTTCTCTATCATTGAATACTCCAAGGTCATCCAAATCCATCATTCGTCGCCGGCGCATCTTCTTCATGTCATCCATTTTTTGTAGCACAGCTTCAGCAGTGCTGTAGTGTAGAAGATAAAATACAATATATATTTTTTACAAACAAAGAAGTTAAATCTAGCCTGCTATAGTAGTGTGTTAAAAGTGTGTAAAAGTATGAAAATGCAGTAGGGTTTAGAATGCCACATATTAACATAAACTTTTACAGAAGTCGTGTCTAATGGTGAAATATCAGACATTTTTAATCAGCCGTGTTTATCCAGATCCTCATTTGTATGTGGCTTACCATGTGCTATAAATACAAATCTATTTTGCCTTGTGCACATGTCGCAGGAACCACTTACCAACTGGAACTTACTGTTGTATACATATAAGATATATTTTTCTCTTAAATGAAGACATTAACAAATAGTAAAATTGTTTAATATGTATTTAAGAAGTGTTAAAGTGTCAAAGATTCCCAGGCTGGAGAATATTCTCCCAAAGTTCATCTCAACAATTTTACATTGTATATGATCACAAGAGAATTTTCTGTTTCATTATGGAATGTTATTTTCTTTGGCCCAACTGGCACCATTGAATTCATTCTAGCACCAAGATAAAACACGACTTTCCTTCCCAAGCATTTGGACTCCACTGATTTTGCTGAAACAGTTATATTAACTTGTTGGAAAAGAACAGAACACTTGTTAGGAAAAGCAGAAGACCACATTATAGTCTTTCCCCCCATTGCAAACCCCTTTACCATATGAAAAACAACTCCTCTTGATGTGTATCTTTCTACACAGCACATGAGCCACCATTCCACCCTGAACACATCTTATCTTGTCAATTTCAAAAGCTCAGTAGGGTCAGGCCTGGATAATATATGGATTAGGATAACCAGAAAATATACCAGGGATCTCCAAGTAGAACTAAGAAAGAATCTTTCAAAAAGGTGAAAGAATTGCTGACAGCCAGAGTTGACAGTTGATAGCCAGCTGCTGACACCCAGCTACTGGTGTAACTGGACTAAGGTGCCTAAACTGGTCTGAATAAGACAATTTTTAATATTCCCAAGAAGGCTGAAATCAGAAACAATAGGTCATCAATGATCCTATGGTTTCAGGCATGCAATGGTGACTTTTGAGGTTTCAGCTGGTTTATCTAAATGCTCTTATGATTTTCAGGGATTTTTTTATACTACATAGAAAAAATCTTACTTTGTAATAAGCTTATCAAACAGAACTGATTGGTTCATAGTACTATAGCGACTTCGTCTAATTCTGCAACTGCGTCGGACTTCAACATCACCATTTTCTTCTGCAACATGCTCAGGAAGCTTCACACTTTTCACAGATCTGGTGACAGGAACTACATTCCCTAGTTTTTTTAATAAAAAAAATCAAGTCAGGGTGCTGAATGTTAAGATACCCACCTCCCACACCAGAATGCTGAACAAAATTAGTGAACCGCTAATTGTTATCCCTCTACACTGAAGGTTGTCCTTCTACAACCCTATTATTTTGACAATTCAGAGCATCTGTTTTACTAAATTTACCTTCTTCATGATCTTCATTCTTTGCATCAGCCTGCAGCCTAGCCAGTTGCCTGCACAGAAGCAAATACATTGTAAGATCTATGATTTATAATCACATGTTTTAAAACTTTATTAGCTCTCTGTTCACTCCCAGGTTCAATTCAAAGTGCTAGCGTTTATTTTAAAAATCCAACTTAGTTCACAGTTCAGTATCTGTTGGACCACTGCAACACGTACCCATCTGCTTTTGCATTCAACTTTAGATCTGAGGAGCTCCAGGTGCCTCTACATTTGGAAGTAAGGCGGATGATAGCCAAGAAGCAAGCCTTTTCATGGTAGTTTCCTGCCTATGGAACTCTTCCACCAAGGAAAACTTCCTGGAGCCTACGTTGCTGTTATTTTTTTATTTAGACTTTTAGGTATCATGTCTGATGTTTTTGGTACTTTTAAGCAGCTGTTTTTATTCAGCTGCTTTATCCTATCTTGTGCCATTTTACATGTTCTTTAATACACATATTTTACTGTTTTGTTTAAAACTATCACAAGGTGCAATTCCTATTACTCACATACCATTTGCTTGGCATTTCCTGTGCCTACAGGTATCTCTTGTTAAATATCCACTGTTTGAAGGACAACAAGCTTACCCCATATACAGACTTCAAGAGAGAAAAGGAGATTGAGAAACTGGGTACTTACTGTAAAGGTCCATTTTTGGGGAACAGAGAAGCAGGAAAACAGTAGCTATTTAAATTAATTAGTCCTCCAGAACAGTATTCCTTCAGTCACTTCACCTCCTTGCCAAGGTGAAACAGCTCACAGAGAACATACAGAATAGAAAGAGGCCAACCCACCTACTCCCCCAGACCAGCAACCACAAGGGGAGGGTAGATTCCTCCTCTCCACCAATGTAGAACTTGTGTCCTCTGCCTAACAAAAGGGCCTGTGGCCTCACAAAAGATGGAGACATACTGGATTGCAAAGGAAGTATCTTTTTGTGTTGCAAATGGATGTTAAATTTCCTAGACTTTGAGACTCTCAATAGCCACATGGCTAGAAAGAAGAGGTGCCAGCCTGCAAGAAATACCCCTCCATACCATCTGAACTGAGAACAAAAACAGCAAAATGCAAGCCTATGACTAACATCTTCAACTTTAATTTTCTGCATTGTTTTAAAACCCTGCCTGATGAAGAAGCCAGTGGAGTTTCAAAAGCATGCAATATGTATAATGTACATTTTAGTTGGACCCATAAAGGTATCACTGTTTGGTGGATTTTGGATGTTATTGGATCAGTCAACAAAGTATCTGACAAAGTTCCTTTTTAGTCTTTTTAAGACCATATTATTTCCTTTTCTTTCTTGTCCTCTTATGTAACTAGAGAGCTTTTCTTAGTAGCATTAACATTGGGAGGACAGTGAAGGAGGGCTGGACAAACAGATTTACGGTGTCAGTTTGCCACAGATGTCTTCAGTATACAATGCAATAAAGCTTTAGCTAAGAAAAAAATCTGCTCTAGGAGATCCTACTGTAGCTGTGTTTGATTCCCTTGTAACAGGCAAGGTAAACAGCAGAAGCCCTTACTGAGCATGTGTGAACAACACCTATATGACAGACAAACTTCAGTGATTTTATCTGAGTAGTGTAAATCCACTAAATTTTGACACTCAATTTTAAGGGGATTATATAGAGCCAGACTTGGTCTAGATGGCAGACCAGGTCTTGCAACACAAGATCTGGTATTGTTAAAAGTGGGACTTTTAAAGTGCTTATTTGGACAGCTTTCAAGGCTAGTGAGAAAGAGCCCATCAGTGCCACCTGAGCTTCCCCTGCCCCTGATCTAGTGCGGGGTATCAATACCACAAATAAATACATACCATAAATAAATAAATAAAATTACACAGGTTTGTACAACATGGGCTCAATTTCATGCTTCAGAAAAAAGTGTGTTTTTTTCTAAACAATTTCTAGGTCCTCCAGTGCAATTTTATGGTGTGCTTCCATCAGAAGGTAACCATAGAGTTGTGGTGGAGGGCCTAGAGAGAACATTTATTTGGGCATTTTAAGGTCATAACTCTATGGTCAAACTCTGGCAGAAGCATACCACAAAATTGTGGAGGACCTAGAAAATGCCCAGAGAGAACACTTGGTCATTAACTTCAGGTAAAATAAACAGGGTTCCAGATTTTGTGCAAAAATCGTATTACATGAAGGGTCCCAGAATGGATCCCTTGTGTAATACATATGGCACCTGTACTGTGAGGGAGTACAGGTTGAAGAGGGAGAGGCTGAAACAGAAGGAGCCTTTGAGACCATGGTGACCAAAGTGCATCTGTTACTTCTGTGTGGGGACACAAAAACGTTGTCAAGAATCTTACTCATCATGCAGGAACGTCTCCCATCTCCCAAGGCAGTCCATCCTACTGTTGAACAGCTCATTACTGTCAGGAAGTTCTTCCAAATGTTTAGATGGAATTTATTTTCTTGTAATTTGAATCCATTGCTTCATGTACTACTCTCTGGAGCAGCAGAAAACAAGCTTGCTCAATCTTCTACATAACAGCCCTTCAAATGTTTAGAGATGTTCCTCTACATCTAGTGTTACTTCACCCAGGTTTTAACATGCATTTACCATACCACATGAATTGGGGGGGGGGGGTTTAATAGAAAGTCCTACTACATTTATTGCTGTTGGGTGTCTTCAAGTGGCCTAAAAGATTCAGGTAGGAATGTTTTAAATGTTTTGCAGGAAGAGGAGGGAAATCACACCAATTACCTTGTAAAATGCTTCCTGTTAATGCCGTTCTCACTGAGCATTGTTACGCCTTTGTCAAAATCAGAGTTTGAGTACTGTTTGAGTACTGTCTTCCTCACAGATCTTAAGTGTCTTGGGAAATGTTCACATTCTTTGTCAGAAGAAAACGCCTGAGAAAATACAAGTAAAGACCATTAGGAACAATTTAGGAGCTATGCTGTTCATGATTCCTTCTAGTTCTCCGGAGGGAAGGGAGGCCAAAAGGAGAAGGCAAAGAGGCCAAATAAGAGCAAGCCTTTATTTTGGGGATGAGTGTAAATCTGGGTAGTTTTTTTGTGGGGACAGAGAGCTTACCATTAAGAGAAGGTGACAGGAATAAATCTTCCTTCACTCCCTCTCATCAAAATGGAGCAAAGTGCCCCCCTTGCAATGAGAGTACACTGACAGAGGGCCCATACAGACAGGCCAAAACAAAGCTGCTTCAGGTCACTTTGGAGTTATGCTGTACAATACAAGGGAAGTGTATCTAAGCACACAAATAAAGAGGTTTCCCAGTAAATTAGCAAACTGGGTTTCCCAGAAAGAAAGGCAAAGGCGCTGTCTCCTGGGGACTGCCTTGATCGCTGGCTGATGTTCCTTAAGGGCTGAGGATTATCCCTGGAGGGAACAAGTCGAAGTCAAAGAGAGGAGCGCCTGAGAGACATTCGTTTTGAATAGACAGAGAGGGCATCGATCTTGGGAGCTAAGCGCTTGGGAAGAGGCTGCTGCCAATGAATACCAGACATAGATAGCCCTCTTAGTCTGCAGAGAGATCTTGTAGCATTTGAGACTGACACGTTTCCACACAGAAAGGGTTTTGATCTTGAATCGACATCCTCAGACAGCAACGGCCCAGATGCCAGTCCCTGGCTTCCACTCCACTAAATGCATCTAAGGAAGTAGATCCTGCTGCTGCCGCCGCCACCCTCTTCGTGCCAGTGAGCCTCAGAGGGGCTACAAGATCCCTCTGCATCATGAAAGCCAGGCGCTGCCGGCTGTATCTCTCAGGAAGGAACTGCAAAGCCACCTCCGAGGATCCCTTGCCTATGAAAACCCAAGGACTCTGCAAGCATTTCGCAATGCTCCTCTATGGCCAAGGGTTCCCCGATCACTCTCCCATGACTGCGTCCTCACCGCCGCTCCCCCTCCTCCTCCAGCGGGGCCCTGGCCTTCTTCCTCCTCCTCGGCTCCGCCGGCTGCTGCCCTTCGCCTGGCGCCGGGGGCGGAGGGCGAGGAGACCTCCAGGGAGAGGAACTCCGAGCTGGACTCCATCTCGTCCTCGTAGAGGGACCTGGACGAGGCGCTGCGCCGGCGCCGGCTCCCGGAGGCGGCGGGGACCGGAGCCGCGGGGGCGGCGGCATCGTGAGTCTCAGCTCGGCTGGCGCCTCCGGAGCCACTGCGGAGCATCACCATGGCGGGAAACGGCGGCGGAAGCAGCGGAGAACCGCCGCGAGGCTCCTTCTCCGCTGAGTCGCCTCCGAATTCTGGCGCCACTCAGCTGGCCCACCGCCTCACCAAAACGCCTCTCGGATCCCTCCGCGCCTCAGCTCAATTTTTCCTCGTTCACAGAAACGAGAAGCGGCGTCCAACCATTAAATTAAACGGTTTTAAACCCCTCCCCTGTTTCCTTCCTGTTCCCCAAACCTTCTCCTCCTGCCTTGTTGCTTTGGCCTGGGGACTATTTTTCCCTCGCTCGCGGAAGGACACCACATCGTTCCGTCACCGCTCGAAAACGAACTTTTTTGGCGCCCAAAGAGTTTGTTTTGCTGAGCTCTGATTGGCTCCGGCGCGCGCAGCTTCGGAAGAGGCCCCGCCCCTTTGGAATAAGAAGCGCCTGAAAAGCGACGAGGCGCGCGCAAAAAAACGTTTCCCCAGAAACACATGATGCGACCCTCCTCCGTTGCTTTCTCTGAGGGGGAAATAAGCCCCAAATCGATCAGTGAACAACCGAAGTAGTTAATCTCAAAAGTCACACAGCGACTGTTTTTAAACACTAACACGAATACTTTTATTTTAATTTTTAATTATTTTTTCGAATATATTAAAAACTAAACATTGTTATGTATAAAATATTATTATATCCAACATATTATAATAACATAATATCCAAATAATAATAATAATAATAATAATAATAATAATAATTTTTATTTATAAGTCGCCTCTCCCGCAGGATCGAGGTGGCTCGCAATAACAAATAAAATACAATATAAAATACAACATATATTTAATAAGCGATTATATTCTAAATACATATACTGTACAGTGGACCCTTGTTATACGCTGGGGTTTGTTTTTGTTTGTTTTTTGTTTTTGTTTTATTTATATACCGCTATTCCAAAAATCATAGCGGTGAACAGCAAGTAAGCTAATTAGCAAGTAAGCTAATTTGCCCCCAACAGTCTGGGTACTCATTTTAGCGACCTCGGAAGGATGCAAGCCTGAGTTGAGCTTGGGCCCTTTTGTTGGTCTTGAACTCGCAACCTTGTGGTTTCGAGTGAATGGCTGCAGTATACGCATTTAACCACTGCGCCACCAGGGTTTGGTTCCAAGATCCCCCATGTATAACAAAATCCGTGTATACTCAAGTCCCATTAAATATAATGACATAGCAAAATGTTGTCCCTTATAAAAAATGGAAAATCAAGGTTTGATATTTGAAATTTATACTTTTTTTGAACATTTTCAAACCGTGTTTGCTTGAATCCGTGTATAAGAAATCCGTGTATAAGAAGGGCTGACTGTAGAACATAACCCCCTCATGAGAACAATTTTAGTAGAATTTTTAAACCCATTTAAATCTAAACTATCAATACCCCAATGTTGTTATTATTATTATTATTATTATTATTATTACTTCAGTAGGAAACAAAAAAGTCATAGGGTCTAAAACTAGAAATAATCCAGTTTGAGACCGCTTTAAATGCCCTGGCTCAGTGCTAGGGAATCCTGGGAATTGTAGTTTTTTATTGTGGCACCAGAGCTTTCCCACAGAGAAGGCTAAATTTATTGATTTATTTACTTACTATCCCGCCTTTATTTATTTATGGTATTTATACCCTGCTCTTCAGAGCAGCTTACAATTATTATTATTTTTAATCAGCCAGTTCGCTGCCCTCAGGCTTACAATCTCCCTGAAGGGACCCAAGGCGGCTCACGATAACAATTTTAAAAACATATTGCAATTTTTAAAAAAAATCAGCTAAAAACAATATAAAATTACAAACATTAAAACCACAACAAAATAAATGTCTGACAAAACTACAGCTCCCAGAATTCCCCAGCACTGAGCCAGGGCAGTTAAAGCAATCTCAAATTTCTGCAAACATTCAGAGGTAGCTATGTTGACCATTTAACAAACAAACCCAAACGAAAATCCACCAGTGATACCTTTATTGGCCAAATGAAATGCAGAATACACTTGTTGCAAGCTTTATTGGCCATTATTATTATTATTATTATTATTATTATTATTATTATTATTATTTGTTTATAAAGCACTGTAAATTTACACATTCCTGTTCACACGATCAATTAAAACAGATAAAATAAACCTGCCTATGGCGTACATTCTACAAACATAATTAAACATAATACGTATGAATACACCTTAACATTCAACGAATAAAATATCACAGACAACAAATTAAAATAACATTGGGTAACGTCTGGGAATGCTTCCCTGTATAGTATTGTCTTTAACTCAGTTTCGAAGGTATCACTGATGAATTATTTCTGCAGTGTGTTTTGGGTCTAGGACTCTGGTGACCAGGGTTCAGTTCCCTGCTTGGCCATGAAACCCTCTGGGTGACCTAGGGCAAGTCACACTCTCTCAGCCTCAGGGGAAGGCAGTGGAAAACCTCTTCTGAACAAATCATGCCAAGAAAACTCCACGATAGGTCTTCATTTGTTGTTAACTGCCCTCAAGTCGACCCCTGACTCATGGCGACCCTCCAAGAAACCCTATCCTCCACTGCTCTGCTCTGGTTTTGTTGTTAACCGCCCTTGGATTGATTTTGACCCATAGCAACCCTGTAGATGAGACATCTCCAAGACTCCCTATCCTCCACTGCCCTGCTCAGTGCCTGTAAACTCATACCATGCCCTCCTTCACTGAGTCCATCCATCCAACATGCGGCCTTCCTCTCTTTCTACTTCCCTCCACCTTTCCTAGCACTATTGCTTTGTTGTTGTTAACCACCCTTGAGTCGATCTTGACTCATGGCTGCCCTGTGGATGAGACATTTCCAAGACTCCCTGTCCTATACTACTTTCCTTAGTTCTTGCAGATTCATACCCAAACTATGCCCTTGGACTTCAGCTCCCAGAATCCCAAACTATTGGCCAACAAGGCTGAGTCCAAAATCTCTTAAAAGGCACAGTTTGGGGACCGCTGATCTAGCGTGTTATCCTCCTCTCTTTCCTAGCATGACGGTCTTTTCTAATGAGTCGTGTCCAAGGAGATTATCGCACTACATTCTTAAAGCGTTGCTATTCCACTTTAACAGCTCTGGCTGGCTCCTGTTGCGTTCTGGGATTTGCAGTTTAGAAATGGACATTTAGGCCATTCAGCCAGAGAGCTTTTAGGCCTCACTGAACTACAAACCCCAAAGTGCAACAGGGAGCAGACACAAGACTGGAAGGTTGTGTGTTGCCACGTTTTCCTTGTTTAGTGTCAACTTCCTTCTTTCAGGTTGCTGTTAAACTTTTAAAGATGTAGAAACAGGAACCATAGAAGAAAATGCTGCAATTCATAAAGGGAACATTTGCATTTACATCTAGGTGAATCCTTGAAATAATACATATCTATACAATTGTGGGAGTGGAAAAGGATTTCCAGAAAGATGGAAATCATGCCCTATGCCCTAAATTTTCTAAGGGTTGGATGAGGTGTTATAACCTGCGTCTTTAATATCTCTCTATACTGCACCTGAAGATGTGGATCTATATATCTCACTAAAGCACATGTTAAAATAAAAACTAGTTAGCCTTAAACAGAGGCTGGATGGTCATCTCTTGTGAGTTCTTGCATGGCAGGGGGAGGGTGGACTGGATGGCTTTTGAGGTCTCTTCTAACTCTTATGTCTCTATGTCACTACATTCCTTTTTTAAATTCTTTATTCCCATCTCCCTCTCCCTTCCTCCTTTTTATGCTGCAAGGGACTGCCACACAGTAGAGTTAAAGTAATTTGACACTACTTTAACTTTCATGGCTCCAACCTATGGAATTCCAAGACTTGCAGAATACCTTGGACTCCTAAAAGACCAATGGATGAGTCCTAGAGCAAATCAGGCCTGAATTGTCCCTAGAAGCAAAGATGACTAAATAACTGAGGTTATTGTATTTTGGCCATATCATGACATGAGATCACTCACTAGAAAAGGCGATAATGCTTGGTAAAGTGGAAGGCAATAGGAAAAGAGGAAGAAAGCATTCCAGATGGATAGATTCAATCAGAGAAGCCAGGCCCATGAATTTGCAAGAGCTGAGCAGGGTGGTTGATAGGGCGACTATGCGGTCTACATCTTTGAACTTAAAATTGTTCTACTTAGATATCTGAGTCAAAGAAGTGACCACGCTGATGGGGGGGATTTGGGGAATTTCAGTAAAAGAAGAAAAAAGTATCTTTCCTGGGCAGGTCTGTTTCTCTGAGCAAGTATGCTCAGAGATGGCAATGACATCTCAGATGCAGACTGAGAGCCAGTGTGGCATAGTAGTTTGAGTTTGGGCTGCGACTCTGGAGACCAGGGTTTGAATTCCCATCTCGGCCATGAAACTCACTGAGTTTCCTTGGGCAAATTACACACTCTCAGCCTCAGGGGAAGGCAAGGGCAAACCTCCTCTGAACAACTCTTGGCAGGAAAACACCCCGATAGGTTCGCCTTAGGTTCTCCATAACTCTGAAACAACTTGAAGGCACCAAAGCAACAACAACACTGAAAGCCCTTCTTCAACCTCTCCCTCAGTGGTTCCCAAACCTTAGTACTCCAGATGTTTTGGACTTTATCTCCCAGAATTTCTGCCTGTTGGCCAAGACTGCAAGGGCTTCTGGCAAATGAAGTCCAAAAAAGTGTGGCGGACCAAACTTGGGAGCCTCTGGGACTTCAGTGATTCCCAAACTCTGGCCTTCCAGCCAGGCAATTTGGACTTGAGATCCCAGGTCCAAAACACACTGCAGAAATAATCCAGTTTGGCACCACTTTAACTGCCCTGGCTCAGTGAATCCCAGGAATTGTAGTTTATTGTGGCACCAGAGCTCTCTGACAGTGAAGGCTAAGTGTCTCACAGAACTACAGTTCCCAGAATTCCCTAGCATTGAGCCAGGGCAGTTAAAGCGGTCTTAAACTGGTTTCTTTCTGCAGTGTGTTTTGGACACCAGAATATTGACTGAGATGGCCGAGGCTTGTGGACAAGCTGGAGCATGTCCAGGAGAGGGCGACTGAAATGGTGAAGGAGGTTGGACTGGATGGCTCTTTTTAAGGGGATTTTGGACTTCAGCTCCCAGAATCCCAGACTGTTGGCCAACATGGCTGAGGCTTCTGGGAGCTGAAGTCCAAAACCTCTTAAAGGGCACAGTTCAGGGAACCACTCCTGCAGGTTCCCAACTTTGGCCCTCTAGGTGTTTTGGACTTAATCAATGAATCCTATTGTCTTAAGAGATGCTTTCATGCTATTTGCCATTACGTACTTGCTATTACAGCGGTTCCCCAAACGGTGCCCTTTAAGAGGTTTTGGACTTCAGCTCCCAGAAGCCTCAGCCATGTTGGCCAATAGCCTGGGATTCTGGGAGCTGGAGTCCCCCCGGAACCTTCCTGTCTGCAGCCATGTTTCCCGGGGAAGGTGTTCTTTGCGCACCCCTGTCCTCTCTCTGGTCCGCTCCTCTGTTCCTGCAGCTGCTGAGTCTCCTGCTCCTTCAGGGCTGCTTTCTTTCCCTGGGAAATGAGCCCCAGAAAGCTTCCCCATTGCCAGGAGTGTGGGGTCCTCAATGGAGCAGCAGGCTCTAGGGCTGGGGAGGGCCTTGGCTGGGGCCTCAGCATCCCCCTTGGCTGCCTACCAGCCAGCTCTGCCTCTTCCTTCTGGCTGCATCTATACCAGCTGCTACTGGTAAGAAAGCCTTCTGGCAGTGTGACTCCTGCTGCTGCTGCTGATTATATTTAGGGGTAGGGTAGCCCTGTTGGCCATATAGCAAATCCTATAACATCCAAACCATGATACTTTTATTGGGCCAAGCAAAATACACAATTACATGTTGCAAGCAACTGGCTTCTTCATCAGGCAAACAGAAGGAAAATATTGGAGGTGTTAGTCATAGGCCTGCATTTTGCTGCTCCTGGTCTTAGTTCAAGTGTTAGGGAGTGCTATCGCTTGCAGGCTGGCACCCCCCCCCCTTTTTGGGGGGGGCAATGTGGTCACTGGTAGATTTTCAAGGAAGTCAAGGAAATGTAGTGTCCATTTGCAATTCAAAGAAGATGTTTCCTTTGAATTCAGCACGTCTCCTTCCTTTGTGAAGCCACAAGCTCCTATGTAGATAAGAGGACACTGGATTTCCCAACAGGTCTTCATGTTTTGCATCAGGAAAACTTTAGGTGGTCTAGAGGTAAAGCATGCCAATCACTCCCAATATTAGGGGGAAATTGCTTTACCTTTGTTGGAGGCACACACTTCAGATGGCAAGATCCCAGTGCACTGGCTCTTTCCATAGGATTCCCCTGTGATGGCTAAAATGTGGTATCTTGAAATCCCAACAACATCCAGGGATAGCTGTGTGGGTCATATAGCAAATCCAATAAGATCCAAACTGATACCTTTATTGGGACAATCAAAATGCACAGTTACATGTTGCAAGCTTTCAAAGTCACACTGGCTTCTTCATCAGGCAAGGTGTTAAACAGGAGAAGAAAATGAAGATGTTAGTCATAGGCCTGCATGTTGCTGTTTCTGGTCTTAGTTCAGATGCTAAGGAGTTATTATTTTAGATTATTACATTATCTTGTAAACAAAAATACTGAGTTACTTTACTGAAGGGGAGAGCCGGGAGATCTTTACTTTGTCAGGTTTACTGTTGACAAATCAATCTACTTTCAAAAAAGACAAAGAATAAATTCACTTATCATTATTACATCTTGTAGCACCTTTGAGACTGACTGAAAGAAAAGTTGGCAGCATGAACTTTCATAGACCTCAGTCTACTTCCTCAGATGCATTCGGAAGAATTAACTAAATAGGCCCACCTATCACCTTTATCTAATTTTGCATCAATACATAATTCTCTCATATACTATTTGTGTATACATTTGCACAGTGGGAGAGCATTGGAAATGCATTTCAATGCTCGAGAGAGTTTTACAGAACCATTTTTGCATAACTCACAGATTAAAGAGTGATTCACAAGCTATTGTTGTTGTTGATGTGTGCCTTCAGGTCATTCCTGACTTATGGTGACTCTAAGACCCTATCATGGGATTTGTCATTAGAGGAGGTTTGCCATTGCCTTCCAGGACAATCTAGGCCTAAGGAGTTAAAATCTGTGTGGAGTATCCTTAGAGCTAGACAGTCTCTTAAGGAGTGTGATCTGAAGTATGCCTACTGGGAACAAATTCCAATTCCCATGCAGACAACGCAGGTGGGACACCAAACATGGCAAGGTGGTACTTCTGTACACTCTTAAAAGTAATAAGCATTCCTGAGAATGGTTTTGAACACTGCAACTCCTTCAGAAGTCTCCATTTACTTTCATTTTCCCCTTATGCTCATGCATATTTTAATCTCTTGAAAAGAACTTGATCATTTTAACTCATGAGGAGATTGTTATGGGGATAATGGATTGGGTATGGTTTTAGTCATGCTTAGAGTAGATGGGCTGAAATCAGTAGAATTTAAAATTAGGCGTGATTGAATTTGTCCCATTGATTTCAGTGGGTTTCCTCAAAGCATGATTAAATTTGGATCCATCGCACTGTTTCCCCCCCCATTGTACTTGTTATCAGCAGTCTACATGGCAGGTATAAATCTTAAAATTAAACCTTTGTTTTAGCACATACAAGTATGTGCATGTGCACATACATACCCACAGATCTTTTAAAATGAGATTGGACCAAACTGTTAAAGATGGAAATGGAATTAAGAAATAACCCTTGCGTGGTTTTTAAGTCCTCTAAATTAATATCAGTGAACATACTGTTATTACCAGGAAAAAAAATGTGTATGTGATTTTTTGAATTGTTTTGTTTTACAGTGAGGAAAATGTTTGGAAACTTTGCGAATATATCCAGAGGCAGAATCAGTACCCTTTAGAAGAATTTTATGCTGTTTTCATCTCCAATGATAGAAGGATGGTGAGTTGTAATACAGAACTGAATCTAAAATGCAATGTGAAATTTGCAGTCTCAAAATCAACATCTGGGTCCTGGTATATAAGCGATACTGAGCCTGGAAATGTTACTTGGAAATATTGCTTTTTTGTACTACGGTTCCTAGAATTTTCAAACCATCATGGCCACTATTCCTTGACTATCTGTGGCTTACTCCCAGATAACTGGGTGTAAGATCGCAAGCCTTAAGCTAGTGAAACTTTTTCCATCACTTTATCACTGTGCCAAGGGAAGTTCTATGGGTTAAATATCTGTGTAACATCTTCCTGTTGAAGAAGCAGGGTACTTAAATATACAAAAATGGTTAATATATGGAAAACCAGTATAGTGTAGTGATTGGAGTGGTGGACTGGAACTTGGGAGACCAAGTTCAAGTCCTTAATGAGCCATAAAACTGAGTGCTTTGCCTTGGTTCAGCCCCTCATTCTCAGTCTGTCCTCCCTCAGTAGGTTGTTGTAAGCATAGATAAAGTCATATATGTTGCCTTGAGATCATTGGAAGAAAGTAATAATGAACAAACAAAAGTCACAATCTAGATCCATAATTAATCTTGCTTGCTTGGGTAGTTTAATTAGGTCCCATGGGAAATGCTGTGCTCAGGTTCTAAAGAGCCATACAAGACCAGATGTATGTCGGACTTTCAAATTCTCCTTTGAGTCTCAGCATCAGTTCCTTTGAAAAGGCTTAGTTTTGTCACATAATTGTAGGAGTGAGTGGGTAACCTAATAATAAATAATAAATAAAATTTTTATTTATATCCCGCCCTTCCAATGATCAGGGTGGCTTACATCAAAAGTTAAAACAACAATCAATACAGAGAAAGATTAAAATACAAATACAATACAAACAACCATTACAAAAATAATAAACAAAAAGCCCCATAGCCCAACCTCTTGGCCACGGAAGAGGAGGGAGGCCCGCAGGATTTTTATTCGGGGAATGCCTGTTGAAACAGGAAGGTTTTTAGGTCCTTCCTGAATTGGGCCAGGGTGGTAGTCGAGCGGAGCTCAGTGGGCAGCGTATTCCAAAGGGCTAGTCTATAGTCATCCAAATGCTTGCATACTGATTTATCTTTAAATGTAGTCATTCATTCCTTATAACTCACAGGTGCCACTTTGGAAGCAACAAGCTGGATGTGGAGAACAACCTGTGATTTGGGTGAGGAAATCCCCATTTTCTTTTCTTATATTTAATATTACTCCTTTCACTGTTCCTGTAGTTTTTATTTGTACATATCCATTACTAATACATCTATTGCCTAAATCTGGTTGGTAATTGGGCAGCCTGCAGGCTACAGACCCTTCAGGAGATGGTGGTGGTGGTTTCCAGTTAGGTCTTGAAAATCCCAGCAATTCTGCAAACCTCCCTCCCTCCATTTTTCAGTAAAATGACCCTATTTTTCAACACCAAGCTCACTTATATTGTCTGGAAATCACTAAATAATCCTGTTTCAGGGTCCTTTCCTGCCTAGGCAGCAAAAGTAATATCCAAAAAAAGACTGTGAGAGATGCACCATCCCTTCTAATCATGCAAAATAATGGCCACAAAGGATTGGTGCAGCCCTATAAGCTCCACAGTAGGCTCATCCTGGCTTAAAAAGTCCATTTGAAATGTACAAGAAGTGGCTATTACAAAAGAGAGATAAATTTGTTGGGATGACAGGCTCTTCCCATTATCTATGCAACACAGCTGGGGGAATAGACACCCTCCATGTAATAAAAGGTTAATAAGGAGATAGTGTTACAGTTGTGTTTATTGGGGGTCAACATCACAAGGATTCACAGGTCATGAGAGTAATCAGACCAGTTAGGTGGCCAGCCTGGTAGAGGTTTCCAGACTTCCCATGGAAAGTTATAAAATTTCAAGGGGGAACATGAGATGTGGGGAGAACAAAGGTGCTTCCTGCACCCAGATGGGCAGCCCCTAGAGCATACGGCCTATACCTGCAGCTGGTTGCTGCCGGAACATCCTATCCCAGAATCTCCAATGAACTGAGTAGATAGGGAATATTTAGCTAATTACATCAGGGCTTATTTTTCTTTGACCTTAGCTGAATTTGTAACTTTTCAAAGTGTGGCTGAGAGGGGAAAAGTGCTCCCATAATGAAGAGAGATACCTTCTGCTAATGTAGATTTTTTTGCTTAGTGTAAAGTCTTCCTTTAAAAGTACTTCTCCTCTTCTACACTCTTTTCACAAACCTTTTGCTTGTTTCACAGTTTTCCCATGGGGTGAGAAGGGAGTAAGTCTCTGCAGAGTCAGAGACAGATAGTGCAAGTGGAACCCCGGCAATGCCCCATTGTGTTTCTGTGCCAGTGGGATTCAATCCACTAGAAGCGGCAGCTAAAATAGATGATTTCTGAGAGATCTCATTCACCTCAGGCGGAAGCAGGAGGGGAATCCCTGATTTCTGTGACCCATGTACAGATTCCTATTATGAACCTATATACTTTTGGCAATCTGGATGCTTGAACCTCCCCTCCAGAAACTCCATTCAGCATAAGCAATAGTAAAGTGAATACTGGGTCTGTAATCTTAAACATCTGGAGGGTTAGAGATTCCTCATCTGTGCTGTAAAGAACAAACCCAGCCAGCTCAGCCTGAGCTATATATATTTAGCTTTCTTCCTCATATGTATAAAATTGTTCTAGAAATACCAATTACTTATATAGAATTATTGAATCGTAGAGTTGGAAGAGACCACAAGGGCCATCCAGTCCAACCCCCTGCCATGCAGGAAATCACAATCAAAGCATCCCTGACAGATGGACATCCAGCCTCTATTTGAATACCTCCAAGGAAGGAGACTCCACTACACTCCGAGGAAGTTTATTCCACTATTGAACAGCCCTTACTGTGAAGAAGTTCCTCCTAATGTTGAGGTGGAATCTCTTTTTCTGTAGCTTACATCCATTGTTCCGGGTCCTAGTCTCTGGAGTAGCAGAAAACAAGCTTGCTCCCTCCTCAATATGACATCCCTTCACATATTTAAACAGGGCTATCATATCACCTCTTAACTTTCTTTTCTCTAGGCTAAACATCCCCAGCTCCCTAAGTTGTTCCTCATAGGACATAGTTTCTAGACCCTTCACCATTTTAGTTACCCTCCTTTGGACACGCTCCAGATTCTCTATGTCCTTTTTGAATTGTGCCCAGAACTGGTCACAATATTCCAGGTGAGGCCTGAACAAAACAGACTATATTGGCACTATTACTTCTCTTGATCTAGACACTATACTTTTATTGATGCAGCCTAAAATCGCATTGGCCTTTTCAGCTGCTGCATCACACTGTTGACTCATGTTCAACTTGTGGTCTACTTGGACTCCCAGATCCCTTTCACATGTAGCTTCATTCAGCCAGGTGTTGCCCATCCTATATCTGTGCATTTCATTTTTCCTCCCTAAGTGCAGTACCTTACATTTCTCCCTGTTGAAGTTCATTTTGTTAGCTGTGGCCCAGCTTTCTAGTCTATTCAGGTCATTTTGAATTTTGATCCTGTCCTCTGGAGTATTAGCTATTCCTCCTAATTTGGTGTCATCTGCAAATTTGATGAGTATACCCCCAATTCTGTCATCCAAGTCATTGATAAAGATGTTAACTAACACTGGCCCCAGGACAGAACCCTGTGGGACCCCACTGGTGGAGTCAGTCTTAAAGAAAGTTGCATCTAAATCATGTTGACATAATTTGTATGGGAGTAATTTGTTAACAGTAAATTTGTTACTACGTTTAAAAAAATCAGGTCCAACCCGTTTTAAAATATCAAAATTAGAATACAAATAAAATAAAACACATATGGCTATGAACTGAACAGAGATAGGATGGGTGACACCTGGCTCAACAAGACTACTTGTGAAAGGGATCTGGGAGTCCAAGTAGACCACAAATTGAACATAAGTCAACAGTTCGATGCAGCAGTTAACAAGGCCAATGCGATTTTAGGCTGCATCTTTAAAAGTATAGTGTCTAGATCAAGGAAAGTAATAGTGCCACTCTATTCTGCTCTGGTCAGGCCCCACCTGGAATATTGTGTCCAGTTCTGGGTGCCACAATTTAAAAAGGACATTGAAAAATTGGACCGTGTCCAAAGGAGAGCGACCAAAATGGTGAAGGGTCTGGAAACCATGCCCTATGAGGAACGATTTAGGGAGCTGGGGATGTTTAGCTTGGAGAAGAGAAGGTTAAGGGGTGATATGATAGCCCTGTTTAAATACTTGAAGGGATATCACATTGAGGAGGGAGCAAGCTTGTTTTCTGATGCTCCAGAGAGTAGGACTTGGAGTAATGGATGCAAGCTACAGGAAAAGAAATTCCACCTCAACATTAGGAGGAACTTCCTGACAGTAAGGCCTGTTCGACAGTGGAACAAACTCCCTCAAAGTGTAGTGGAGTCTCCTTCCTTGGAGGTCTTTAAACAGAGGCTGTATGGCCATCTGTCAGGGATGCTTTGATTTAGATTTCTTGCATGGCAGGGGGTTGGATTGGATGAACCTTGCGGTCTCTTCCAACTCTGTTATTCTATGATTCTATGGCTAGGTCATTGATTATTATAGCAATGTTACAAATGCAAATACCTAAGAACTTCATAATGTCTCTCACTTCCAGGATTACCATGTTATTTTGCTTCATGTGGCAAGTGGAGACCAGAACTTCATTTATGATCTAGACACTGTGCTTCCTTTCCCCTGCCCCTTTGACACCTATACTGAAGAGGCTTTTAAATCAGACAGCATTATTAGTCCTGGATATCGAAGGTAAGGATGACTGCAAAGCTTCTGCTATAGCATTATCCTTGTATTGGGTCTGGCACAAGAGTTGTGAATCACACACTGTCAACTCAGTTAAAAAAATAATCAGATTGCATCAAGGGCTCTGGCAACAAGGAAACCCTCCCACCAGTTTATCAAAGATATAAAATCTAATCCATGTATACTGACAGTGTTGTATAAAATAATAATAATAAAAATAATAACAGTAATGTGACAGATTCCCCCTCTAGGCTGGCAGTGCAGTTCCAACCGTTATGTTCCTGTCACTCACCTTGCCTCTTGCTCCTTGAAGATCCATCTCTAGAATGGGTTCTTGGGCCTCAAGGCAATCCCCATATGGACCTGTTGATTTTTTTGTTCTGTGGGTTCACTGGGGTAAGCATGGGCAGACTATCGGAGTTAATAGGAACAGCCAGGCACAGCTGAAAAAATAGAATCAACAAATAGTTTACAGTATTAAGACATATTTAGATAATAGACATTTAGATAACCCTGGAACTATATAATCATTCACAGCTCCACAAAACCCTATTCAGTTTCCCGAACTGGCTGACTGTCCTATCTTTAAAATATATCTGTGGCCGTGTTGGGCATACAGCTAAATACAATAACATTTAAAATTCACAAAAAAGTGATACCTTTATTGCCCAACCAAAATGCATCATGTGTTTTGTGCATTTTGGTTGGCCAATAAAGGTATCACTGCTTTGTGGATTTTGGATGTTATTGTCCTATCTTTACTACAGCTTTTCCCTGTCTCTTTCTGCCATCCTTTCCCTATCTCTGTACCACCTTTCCCCCATTTCCCTCTGCAGTCCTTTCCCTGTCTCTAGGTCATCTTTCTCATATTTGTCTTCTCTTGGAGACAAGCTTCAGGTTTTTATCCTTTCTCTCCCCCCACATATTCCCCTCTTCCCAGTCACTGTATTCTCTGAGCTGTAATTGGCCGGCTCGAACCAGTTCCTCCCTTCACAAGTACTTACATGGTTGGGTAAGTGAAACTTTGCCTCTTGAAAGGCAAAGAACAGAAAAGAGACATACTAATAAAGCTGAAAATGTACTTCAACTGGTACAATAAATGAAGAAATAACAGGTACCAAATGGGAAACTTGCTTAGTGGCTGGAGGGCATGGCAACTCCAAAAATTAAATTCCCATGTTCAGATATGAGTTTATTTTCCCCACTATGAAGACAGCTTTCCTGGGAAGCTAAACTCAGGATTCGCTGCAGCATATCCAGTTAGTGCTAAGAACAGAACCAAGGTAGATCCAGTTTTTGCCCTTCTGAGGAGCTGAAGTACCACTCATATAATTGCTTACTAATAGTGATCCTGGGTGAAGCCAATAAAAATTGCAGTCCAAAGTACCTGGCAAACCAAATATTCCTCACCTTTATATTAATGGGACAACAATTTATGCATCTGAAATAACCCCCAATTCTTCCAGAGCAAATTAATACACATTGGCCTGTTACAGACAGCCAAAATAAAGCTGCTTCGAGTCACAGTGGAGGTATGGTGTTCAATGATGCATGTGTCCTAAGAGTCCAGAGCCACACCAAAGCCAGGGCTGGAGCATGTACTTTGGTGTGACTTCTGGACTCTCAGGACACATGCATCCTTGAAAACACCATACCTCCACTGTGACTCGAAGCAGCTTTATTTTGGCTGTCTGTAACAGGCCATTATTTAATTTACTAGTATACCTTGTGTGCTGAAGGAGGATTATATCATTTTAAAAAGTTTTAAAAAACAAGTCAGTACAATGGCCTGTTCACAGGCTATCTCTCAATATTTCTACTTAATAAAGGCCAATATGGGCTGCAGTTTCCATGAGGAGGGACTTCTTGCCACGGACGGGTTGCATCTCACGCCAGTTGCAGCACACCAGTGACGCTGCAGTGTGCCATTGGCGCACTCACAATGTCACCTGGGCACCGTGACTTGCGGATGCTAGACGTTCGTTTCGTCAAAATAGTGGCCCTCGTGTGACAGGGCACCGCCATTTTGTACGTTTCTTGTACGTACTAGGGTTTGCGGGTGTCTAAAAGAGATAACCCCAGGCAAATCCTAGTACATACGGGTATGTATTGGGAGCCTGTCTGTAGCGGGCCATAGATGCATCTGGCAAGAGGGTTCTTTCCCACAAAAAAATGATGCTGCATTAAACTGATGGTGCCACAAAGACACTTCAAGTGGCTTTGGCTTCAGAAATACAGGGCTCCCCCGGGGTTACGAAAATAATTCGTTCCGCCGCGCTTTCGTAACCCGAAAGGCTCGTTAAGCCTGAAAAACCCCAGGCGCTAATGGGGAAAAGCCGCGATATTGGTGTGAAATACGCGCCGAAAAGCACCAAATTTTTTTTCGTAACCCGAAAAAAACATTCGTAACCCGGAACAGTTTTTTTAATACATTTTTTCGTAACCGGAAATTTCGTAACGCGGCGCATTCGTATCCTGGGGTACCAGTGTACTAAATTTTGATGCCATCCTATGAATATCAGAAGTAAATCCACTCATGTTCATTTGAACATAATTCCCTGGATACAGACTTTTGCCCAAGCATCTGGGAATAAATCCCAGCAAACCTGTAGGACTTCTTTCTGAGCAGATATCCACAGGTTGCCTTCAATGCAACTTTTAGGCATTTGCAGCCATGGCATTTGTAAAATGTGGATTCATTGTGAATTACGTATGAGGAGTTCGATGCTAAACAACAATTTAATATTTGGTTCAGACGTAGTTGAAAATACTAGGAGCAGAGTCATCCCACTGCTTCCTGATGTTTCTGCCACGGACTATACAACTTCCATCACTTAAGTGTTTGACTTATTTAGAAAAGTCAGATTGGTTCGAGCTGATGTGTATCTGAGGACGTTCGCTTCTGACCGATCCCATATGAAAGATGCCAGTGGTAACTGGCTGAAGCCTCCACCTATATACCCGTGCATTGAAACCGCAGGTAAGTGGTTGTATTTAGCATCCCACCCAAATTAGATCTCATCACGCTTTCTGTTCAACATTTATTTGACAGATTCAAAGATTTCACATTATGTTTTTTGAAGAATGAGTTTAATCCATTATTAATCCCAGCTCGAATTGAGTAGAATAGTTTGTTTTTCATTTGTTTTTGTGGTTTTTTTTTATACATCGGGGCATCTCTATCTGCCATTTGTAATTATTAAAGGTTAAACCCATTGTTAGCTCTCCCTAGAGTAGGCCCACTGAAATGAATGGGGCACACCTAAGTTAAGTATTGGTTTTAATGTATCTACCGTATATTCCGGCATATAAGACAACCAGGCGTATAAGACGACCCCCAACTTTACAACTTAAAATAGAGTGTTTGGGATATACTCACCGTATAAGATCACCCCTCTCTTCCACGATAAGTCAGAAAGGAACTGAAGGCACACAATAACAGTAGCAGCAGCGGCAGAGGAGAAAGAGGGGGGAGGAGAAAGAAGAAAAGGAGGAGAAAGAAGAAGAAGAATAGGAAAAAGAGGATAAAAAGAAGAGGAGGAGGAGGAAGAGGGAAAAAAGAAGCAGAGGAGGAAGAGGAAGAGGGGAAGAAGAGGAGGAGGTGGAGAAAGAATAAGAGGAAGAGGGGAAGAAAAAGTAGAGGAGGAGGAGGAAAAGAAGAGGGGAAGAAGAGGAGGAGGAGGAGAAAGAAGAAGAAGAGGGGAAGAAAAAGAAGAAGGGGAGGAGGAGAAGAAGAAAAAGAAGAGGGGAAGAGGAGGAGAAAGAAGAAGGCCCCAGCTAGCTGGCTGCCTTCTCCCGAGTCAGGGGAGCTGCAAGCTCTCTTTAGGACTCAACCAGCTGGCTTGGCCTTCTGATAATGTCCCTAGAGTTGGAAGAGACCCCAAGGGCCATCCAGTCCAACTCCCTTCTTCTGCCATGCAGGAACTCCCAATCAAAGCATCCCTGACAGTTGGCCATCCAGCCTCTGCTTAAAGACCTCCAAAGAAGGAGACTCCACTATACTCCGAGGAAGGAGTGTGTTCCACTTTTGAAATAACAGCATACACAACATTATTTCACCCGCCTTGAAAACTCCTCCCGCCCTTCCTCTTGGTGCATCTACAGTGTAGAATTAATGCAATTTGATGCCACTTTAAGAGTCGCTGCTCCATCCTATTGGAATCCTAGGATTTGTAGTTTTATAAGGTCTTTTGCCTTCTCTGCCCAAAGAATGCGGGGGGGGGGCTGCTGCTCCAAACTACAAATCCCAGGGATTTTGTATGGATGGAGTGGCTCCTATTGGAATCCTAGGATTTGTAGTTTTATAAAACTTAAACTACAAATCCTAGGATTCCAATAGGATGGAGCCATGACAATTAAAGTGGATGGCACATTCTACTTCTATGGTGTAGATACAGCATGAGAGGCATGTGAGAAAGAAAGCAAGCAAGCAAGCCTCCAGCCAGACTCCTAAGGAGCAGCCTGGCTGGTTTCTCTGCGTGCCAAGAGTTGTTGTTTTTCTTTTTCTCTCCAGTTAGCCAAAGAAAAGAAACAAAGGTCCAAAACACAGGGCAGCAATAGTCCAGTTTGAGAGCACTTTAACTGCCCTGGCCCAGTACTAGGGAATCCTGGGAAATGGAGTTTATTGTGGCACCAGAGCTCTCTGACAGAGAAGGCTCAATCTCTTACAAAACTACATTTCCCAGAATTCCCTAGCACTTAGCCAGAGCAGTTAAAGCGGTCTCAGGTTGGATTATTGCTGCAGTGTGTTTTTGCCTGGCAACAAAAAATGGGTCCTTCCTTCCCAACTGACTCCAGAGCTCTTTCTTTCCCCCAACAAGGCTCCATCCTACGCAAGGGAAGTGAAGAGGAGCAGGAGAGGCAGAGGCAGAGCGCGGGAAACCCTCTGCTCCTTCTCTTGGGAAGGACTGAGCCCTGGGGAGGAAAGGTAGAAAGACCTCCTGCTGCCCCTCCCCAGAGAGGAATGCCACCACCCAGGAAAAGGAGGACAGGAGGGGAAGGGAGGGGAGGGAGCAAGGAAGGAAGGAAGAGAAGAAAAGGAGGAAAAAAGGAAGGAAGGAGGGAGAGAAGGAAGGGAGGGAAAAAGAAAGGGAGGGAGGGAAGGAAGGAAGGAAGTGGTTGAGAAAGAGAGAGAAACTTAGGAAGGGAAGGAAGAAGGGAGGAAAGGAAAGGTAGGAAGAAAAGGGTGAAGGAAGGAAAGGAGATGAAAGAAGAAAGGGGAGGAAGGGAAGGGAAGGGACACACCATGCGACTCCTTTGCCTTCAGGAGAAGGCTTGCAGCTGTGGGCTTTGTTTAGGACCCAGCCGGCAGGCTTGGCTTTTTTTTCCTGGCGCACAAGACGACCCCCGACTTTGGGGAAGATTTTCCTGGGCTAAAAAGTAGTCTTGTACGCCGGAAAATACGGTACAGTACTCTACATTTTCCTAATGTTGGATTTAGCCCTAACTTTGCTTAGTGTGCACCCAAATTACTTGTGTTTATCATACTTATTTAGTTATTTGTAGGCAGACCTGTATCAGCAGATCACAAGGTGAGGTACAATAAATGGCCTAAAACAGGGGTAAGTACTATGTGGCTTTCCAAGTGTTACTGAACTTCAACTTGCTGCAGCATAGCCAATGAAAAAAAAATGCTGGAATGCTACACAATTCCTACCCCTGACCTAAACACAATTGCAAATTCAAACTGAAGTAGGTCCACTGAATCAATCTGCTGAACAGTAAATTAACATTTAACTTAAATCCCACTTATTCAGTAGGCCTGCTCCAGCTGGGACTAGTAGTTGGACCAATAAAAGGCACCTTGAAGTAGTTCAAGACATTTAAAACATTTCAAATCAGTTTAAGAAAACCAAACTCGTAAGTGGAGGGATTAGAAATAAAGCTATGGTCTCAGTAGCCAACAGATAGTTTGATAAAACAGCTGGGTTATAATTTAATGCCAAAATGAGGGCAGTGTCGGTGCCAGCTGGGCCTCCAAAGGGAGGACAGTCCAGTACTGGCAGACTACCATCAAGACAGTCTTCTCCTGATGTTTCTCATGGTGAGTGAACTTCAGTGATGTAACCTAGCAGATCTTAATGATCAGTCAGTTATGTATCAGGCAAGGTTTTCCCTCAAATATCTAGATCCCCAGCTGTTTACCTGCTGCCACCACTGGGCCTGTGGGGAGCATGCCTGCAGCTTTCTCAACTCAGTTCTCCTCTTTGATTTGTTTTTCCTTTCATCAGCCCAGCTTGTTGTCTCCACATCTTTTCTTGCCCTCAGATGTGTTAGGCTGATTTGACTATGTTCTGTGTGAATCTCTTGCCATTATCTCTCGTCTGGAGATCATGCCCAAAGAAATGTGGCTTAGGTTGCTGGGTATCTTTAGTCTGGAGATGAGAAGCTTAAGATTTGACATGATAGCCATGTTCAAATATTTGAAGGGATGTCATATTGAGGATGGAGTAAGGTTTTTTTTTTTCCTGCTCCAGAGACTAGGACACAGAGCAGTGGATTCAAACTGCAGGAAAAGAGGTTTCACCTAAACATTAGGAAGAATTTCTTAACAATAAGTGCTGTTTGACAGTGGAATATACTTGCTTGGTCTGTGGTGGAGTCTCCTTCTTTGGAAGTTTTTAAACGGAAGCTGGATGGCTATATCTCAGGAGTACTTTGTGTTTTCAGAATGTTGTTGGATTTGGATGGCCCTTGTGGTCTCTTCCAACTCTGTGATTCTGTATGTGCCTCCAAAAAAGAAACCATCACAGATCCAACATTACACAGTACCAGCAGATGGCCCTAGCATGATCAGCTTTTTTCTCTCCTCACTCTCCCTGCTGTAGCTCTCTGTGCTGCCCAGAAATCTGGTTGGAGTTTCCCTGCCCTCCAGAGTGGATTTTTAAGGTGCATCAGGGAGGAGGGGGTGGCAGTAAGGGGGAGAGGAATCATCTCTCCCCCCCCCCCAGTTCAGCAGACAGAAGCAATTTTATCAGTAAAATCATACGATCAGACAAGATAGCAACTAGATTGCTGAAAGGGTCCTGGATTATTAACCTGAATGTCTTTCTTTTGCTTTTCATTTTTTAAAGACTTCAAGATGAACCTGGACAACTTCATCAGTATGAATCCAGATGTTGGATGGGGATCTGTCTTTTCACTTCCTGACTTTGTGCAGGCATTTGGCAGTCAAAGAACTAATTTTAGTATCCCAGGTAGGGAATAATTGAAGCTGAAGCATTCATTTTGATGCTGAGATCTGCCATTCTTTTGTTTAGTAATACGTTTTAAAGTTGGAATAATATTCTTGGTTGCATTTGGGGAAATAAAATAATGTATGTAATGAAAAGAAATAAATAATGAAATAAAATCTTTTTTTTAAAAAAAATTACAAATGTAGTCTGAACTTAACTATAAATCAAAATGATTAAGCTGAGCCTATGATACTTTGGACACATCATGAGAAACGTGACTCACTGGAAAAGGCAATAATGCTTGGCAAATTGGGAGATGATAGGTCAAGAAGAAGACTCCATTACAGGTGGATTAACTCAATAAAGGAAGCCATAGTCCCCAGTCTGCAATATCTTAGCAGGCCTGTTAGTGGCCAGAGCTCTTGGAGGTCTTTCATTCAAAAGTTCAGCATAAGCTGAAACCAACCTGTTGGCAAACAACAATAACAGCAAATTTCAAGGAGTAATATATAACAAGAATTAGACCAAAGCTTTCTTGTTAAATCCTTGATGCTTCAGAAAACAGGTCTGCAAGAAGAGCTGTCAGGAGTTTCTACAGGCATCAGATGAAATAAAAAAGCTCTTCATGTTTCATGGGTTTTATTGAAGGATTCATACTTGCAAAACTTGTAAAGGGAGATTACCTAACTCAAGCTTCTAGGTGGTAGGAAGTTTTGCAGGCTGGCTACTCAGACATTACCATAAGAGAGAGAGAAAAGGGAACAAGTATTTGCATAAATTTGAATGTGTTAATTTATACATATAGATGCTTGTAGTCTAACTAGAAATATATCTAACTGTGAGCAGGGGACATGTCTGCCAAGTGTGTCTTTCATTTGAAGAACTATCAAGTTCAAGTCTGGCTTAAGGATAAGACAGACCAGGTGTATTATGTTTCTATTTAAGTTATAGAAGTTTCCCTCTAAATCTTAATCTATGCATACACATTTATTTGAATAAATTTGCCTCATTTTTGGTCTTGGGGAGTATTTCTTTTTTTAGGTGCACACACAAGTGGCTACACTTAGAATCAATTTTCAAAATCTACTTGCCTAACCCAGGGCTGAGCATTAAGTTATTAGATTGCAGCCTCCATCAGGATTGTTACCATAAGGCTACTTATGTAGTAGAGAAGTTCAAACAATATCAATTCTGTCATCCTCACAAATTCTCACCTTGATTTA
The DNA here is from genome assembly GCF_019175285.1 of Sceloporus undulatus. Lineage (NCBI taxonomy): Eukaryota > Metazoa > Chordata > Lepidosauria > Squamata > Phrynosomatidae > Sceloporus > Sceloporus undulatus. The sequence goes on from NC_056525.1 coordinate 234,476,066, forward strand.
TCTTCTTTTTCCATACCCTCACCTGTTGTAGACTGGCATCCTTTGAGGGATGTCTTAATACTACAAATAACCTTTATAAAACCACAATGTTATTTCTAGTTGCAGCAAGTTCTGAGCAGATGCTCAGCTTTGTTGGATATCTGAGATGATCATGTAGCTCAGATGTTTTTGACTTCAGTTCCCATTAGTTCTCACTAGCATAAGCCAAAGACAAATCATAATGAAATCTACAGTCCAGAAACAACTGGAAAGCCACAGCTGCCCACCTTTGCCGTCATCAAATGGACAACCTGGCATCTTAGCACATCCTAACCGATCACAGCCAGCACAGGCAGAGGAAGACTGAATATTTTAAAAATGAATTTATTTAAAGCTCAGTGTTCTCAGATGGACTGATAGCAAGTTCCTGGAGATGTATTTGTAGTATTTCCATTCCTGTGGGATAGGACAGAGGCAATATGTTCAGCTTGGACTGTGAACTAGATGGCTAACAGATAAGAACATATTTCATGAAATACGCAGTTAATGTATTTTACACACGACTCAAGAATTTTGTCTGATGTAGTTTTAACATTAACCAGCAGACAGCACTATTAGCATTTTTAGGAACATAGGAAGCTGCTGCTGTCTTATATCAAGTTATGCTGTTGGTCACTTTAACACAGGTCTGCAATGACCGATATTGGCTGTCTGGGGTGGAACCTTTATGTTTAGAGGTAAATCACCCCTGAACATTAAATATTAGGAAGGTTCCAAGTTCATATGTAGCTAGGGCTTCCTAGAAACATCTGAATGTTCACCTGCTAGAAAGATGTCATTGTCCTAAATCAATGATGGAAACTTACTCTTGTTCAAGGTAATCTTTCCAAAAGTAATCTCTCAGGGGCCACATAACAGAAAAGTTGGTGGACCAGAGCCCAAAATGAGCCAGGGTAGCCTGCTTTTTCTGTACCTCCTTTCTTCCTCCCATTGGCCTTCTCTTCCTGGCAGGTTGCCTGAATAGGAATAAATTCCTCTGATAGGAAATCTGAACCGATAATATATAGACAGCTTCAGATTTCAGTTGTAGCTATAGCTGGCTCACCCTGATTAAGGTAGATTCCTGCTCTGAGCAGGCATGTTTCTTACAGGTTGACATTACTAGACTTTTATGTTCATTTTGTACAATCTAAGGCACATTATTCCTGTTTTTTTTCTCTGTGGAAACTATTTTTTTTAAAAAACCCATTAGTCAAACTGTCTTTTACAGCTTTGAGTGGTCTTTTTGCTGAAAATGTTCTCATAATGTTACTCTGCCCTTGTTTTTCCTTGCAGATGCTCAGTTGTGTGCACCATAGTTTTTTGTGGGTTTTTTGGGCTATGTGGCCATGTTCTAGAAGAGTTTCTTTCTGACGTTTCGCCAGCATCTGTGTGCACCATGTTCAGCATTTTCATCCTGGAGCTAGCCAGAACAGGGCACACTACTTATCCCACATGACTTTTGACAAGGGCAGAATAACTCAGAGCTATCCTGTCTCTCTCACAACTTGGAAATGATTTTTCTATTAATAAAGACTGAAATCGCAGCAAGATTTTTTGTAGCTGCAACACCCTGCTGACTCATGTTGAGCTTATGATCAACTAAGATCTCTTTATCATCATCATCCTTCACTTCTTTACTGGAATCTTCATGAGACAAGCCAACACTGGGAGGCATTGTCTAGGGCTTGCTGCGGCCATGTGAAAATACCATTTAATATGGTTGGATGATTTTCAGTTACCAGAACAAGATTAAAAATAGAACATTTCCCTTGAGATGAACATAAGGGAATTAGCTGGTGGGTGTAAAACAAAAACAAGAGCGTGCGTATGCGTATGTATATAAAGCACCTCTGCACTGTGGTAATTTGATTATTTTGCCACAACAAGCAACTTAGTCAGGAGTAGATCTATCTGTTTTAAGCCATTTCTCTCTTTAGGAAAAAGGTTTTAGCTTGCATTCCTTTGGTTTTCCTTTCTTTTTTTCTCCTTTGGTATTTTTGACCATCTCCAAATAAAACTCAGAAGTAAATTCTTTTTCCCAGGCACAAGAGAAGGTCATCAACTGCTTCTGCAATCTAGGATATTTCCTGTTCTTCCCTACATTCAACTCCCTTCCTTTCCTCAGTTGTCTAGACACCTCTCCAAACTAGTATTAACCCTGAATTCATGGAGTTAAAAATAGAGAGCTTATAAACACAAGACTTGTGCTGGAAGAAAGATTGTAGGTTGTAATTCAGCACTTTACGCAAGCCAGCTATTGTTTTGGGGGGGAAAGAAACATTTAATTTGCAAAGAAAAGAGTTGTTTCTGTATACTGTAGCACTGTAACAAAATGTGCCTCTTTGATACGTTAAAGTTGTAAAGGGAGGTTTTTAAGCAGAAGATGCTTAAATCAGGGGTGAGAAACGTGTGGCCTTCCAGAAATCGATGGACTACAATTTTATCCCTGGCCATGCTGGCTGGGTTGATGGAAAGTGGAGTCCCAACAGCACCTGGAGAGTCATATGTCCACCAATTTTTGTTCAAATGTAACTATACAGTGCTACGAACTTCCATAATTTACACACAAATTAAACTGTGCTGGCTTACCCTCAAGATAGTATGAATGATAGTCTGGCAATCTATTAAATTAGTCAAAGCTCTGTTAAGGATTCATTCCCTCACAGAAATACATCTTCCTTGGTAAGCAGAGAGATTAATGCATAAACAATTGACAGTTGAAGATATTTTGCTGCTGGAGGCAAAGAACAAGATAGCATCAACCTCCATTCAGGAACATAGAGAGGAATGGGCAACCATGGAAGGCACAGGGGCCATTTCCTATCTTCCCTTGGACTCACTGTTGGCTGCACCAGCCCCTTCTGGCAAAATAGGAAATGACCAATAGCAATAGCATTTACATGTCTATACCGCTTAATAGGGAACTCACGACTCTGTAAGCAGTTTACAACCTGTAAGCCAATTGTCCCCAACATGTGGATACTCATTTTACCGACCTATGAAAGGATGGATGGTTGAGTTAATGTTGGAGCCCTGGGATCGAACTCACAACGTTGTGGCTGGAGTACTGGCATTTATCCACTGCGGCACCAGGGCTGTCCAGTTAATTGTTTCTGTGGGGATGTCTTATTTTATATAAGACATGCACCCCTGCTCCTTCCAGATATACGATTATCTTTTTAAGGAGTGCTATAGAGCATCAAAAATGGCTATGTTCTTCCCTCCAGATATACAAACTGATATTCAGCAAACATTCAAAAAATGATGACCATGTACGTACAGCTGTGTACTCACAACTACTCCATTCACATACTTACCAACGTTTCACAGATGAGAACTGGGATGTGTGTGACCAAGCATCATAGAATAGTCAAGATGGCAAAAACTATAAACGAGGAAGAACACACAAGCTAGGAGAGGCTATAGCAGTTTCCTTTTGCCTGAACCTACTGGGAAGGGCAATATTCTGTCTCCTCCTCTCCCTCCTGCTGAGTTAATTGAATGCAAACTATTTTTGCATTTTGAATTCAAGTTTGCAGTAGTTGAATTAAGTTGAGGGCAAAGAAGGAAAATGGGACAAGGAGCGAGAAACTGGGACAGTTTAAAAGCAGCTCAAAAAATGGAAAGATGAGATTAATCTGGATCATCCCTGCCAAACTGGGGCAGTTGAGGGATAAGCATTCAGTTGCTGGGGTGTCTATATACCTCGATCCATAGACAGACTCCTCTTTCAGAATTCATGCTGAATGAATGGTCATTGCTGAGCAGGCCATATGGATATTGTGGGCAAACATGGTCACATTGGGTGTTATTTGAGCATCCTTATTCTTACAGAGACTGGCCCCTTTGTCCATGTAAAACATAAAAGAACGCTGTTGACTTGTGAGGATGTATAGATGTACATGTCATTGTAGTAGATCATTATTGTAATATTGGCTGTGTAGCTATAGGGTCAAAAATAGCCCTTGAGGGTTTGGTATAGAGTCTGGCTCTTAGGCCAAAGACCTTGGTAGCTCATTTTCCAGGGAAGATGCTGTGAGGAACAAATTGGCCATCCATAACCCTACTGTATGAAGAAGACAAAGGAATAAATTATCTTCCTCTTCTAGGGAGACAAGGTAATAGAAACCAACCTTGGGACTCTGTTAAGTCAATGAGAAGTTTGAGACAACTGAAGCAACGCGAGTACCTGTGTTCATAAATTTCCAAACCATTTTATTTATAATTCAGTGTCAAAAACAGTTTACAAAAAATAATAATAATTACATCACTGCTTGTAGTAAACAGCTGTCAAATTCAAAGGGCTGAACATGCAAGAAAAATGTGCAAAAATTATATGGAAGGATTTTCAATCACACAATAACATTAAGCACAAGTATATTTTCAATACAGAACAATACAGCTTTCCACCTCAGAGCCACCCCACTGAGCTATAGAAACCTGAAGTAAAAACCTCTTAAAGCAAATACACTTCTTCTTTATATACACATATATACAGGCAGTTATATATAATGTGAATACTAACTAATACTGAAAATCATTTGTGACTTTTAAAAGAAATAATCCTTTTGAGGCTGGCTGGCTGGCATTACATATAGGAAAAGACTTGTATGTGACGGAGAAAGGGCAGCACTGGCTGTTGAGCCAAATAAATAGCTCTCCTTTCCAACACAGTTCCTGAACAATTGCACAACTTACAGTGGTTTTTATTCCTGTAAACCAGTGACTGAAAGCTATTGCCAGCCTTTGCTTTACAGGGGCTGCAGGTACCTGATGCTCCAAGGAATGCCACTGAAGTCAACATGCGTTACTGTGGCATCCTCAGGATAAAGCCACACACTCCAACCAAATACTCTAGAACAGCGGTTTCTAAATTTGGCTCTCCAGAAACTGCTGGACTTCAGCATCTAGAAGCCCCAGCCAATAATGGTACTGAATTCTGGGAACTGTGGTCTAACAACATCTGGAGACACACAAGTCAGACACCACCGTTCAAGAGCAGTTCTAGTGGCATGAGTTTAGCTGCTCTGGAGGTTCTGAAGGCTTTCTCAGTTACAACTTATAAGCTCTGTTTCCTCAAAACAAAAGATAATTTGAACAGAAGAATGAAGGTCCTGGAGGGAAGGAATGCTGCAAAGGCCACATTCATGTTATCTGTGGACTTCTCCCAATGGTTGCAAGCTAAAATGAATGCAATACATGAAATATAATAGGCAGTGGTAAAAGTGGACAAGTTTGGAGAGCACTGACATAATATTACAGTGTATTAATTTGTTATATACTGAGAATCCTCAAGCACCCAGTTAGGCTGATAGCAAAGACTGAGGGAGTAAGGAAGATCCAGCAATGTTGTTTTTGTTGGAAATCACATTTCTGTTAAAAGCATAACATTTTGTGCAATGGGCTTGTTTTCTAGACAATGTGGCATCCCAATGTGATGAATTTTTCACTTGACACTTCTAGTTAAAAAGGTTCTATGGCTGCAAATACAGTAAGAAAAAAAGAGGAGCATCTCATTCCTATCCTTGTCAAACTTGTCAGTGCATTTAATGGCACATACCATAGGCTGAACTCCAAGATGCCAAATCTCACAAAATACCCACTCTCATACACAAAAGGAGCATAACTTTTAAAAGTCTTAAAAGCACCACATACATACAGCAAGCCATTGTTTTTGCCAAAACGTCAGCTAGAAAGCAGAACTGTTTTTAATTAAATCTGACGGAGTTTTGGCAAGAGGCACAGCAGCGAAAATCACCCATGCAACAGGTTGCTGAGAAATCCCTGCCAGTCCTCGTCTCCTATGTAGTGAGCAGATTTAAACAAAAGTTTCAAGCCCAGAACATCCTGTCTAACTTAGTAGATATTTTACTGCCCTTTGAAAGTCTCAGGTCTACTTCAGCCAAGAGTATCAGGAGCCAGACATTTGACTAGGATAGAAAATAAGTTAGCTTTCTGGGTACATTGAAGGAGGAAGCTAATTGGACAAAGTTGTGCAGAAATAGCAGCTATCTTCAGCGTCTATTTCAGGCACACTTATCTAAGCATCCACCTTATTTCATGAAAAAAACCCCATCTATATAGACAACCAGCTTGTTCCAAATCAAGCTCTTTGCCACTAGGATGTTTTCATTGTATGTACCATCTTGCCAACTGGTTAGGGAAATAGCAACACACATACAAACACACAGAATAGTAAAATGACCATCTATCTAAAATTATACTCAGGTAGAAATGTGTTTTGAACACATTTTAGTGAAGGAGATTCAGATTCACACAAAAGCCCAGATGTTATAATAATCCTATGTACAAGAAGCAGATAAAAAATTCTCCTTATTTGTGTTCAAATAATGCTTATGCAATAATATGTATTTCCTACAGTATAAAATTCACACATTTTATAAAACCAGAAAAATAAAAGAGTCATATAAACTAGAGATTTGAGTAAGAATTCATTTGTTGAGGATTGGTTTGGATACAGGAAATGTTTAAAAGGGCCAGAAGAGTAAGAGATTGTGGCCTGTTATAGACTGCCAAAATAAATCTGCTTCGGGTCTCTTTGGAGGTATGCTATTTAAATGATGCATGCATCCTAAGAATCCAGAAGCTGCACCAAAAGCTGCACTCCGTTGCTTAGGAATGGAGTGTGGTTTTGGTGCGACCTCCGGACTCTTAGGACCCATGCATCATTTAAATAGCATACCTCTAAAGAGACCCGAAGCAGCTTTATTTTGGCAGTCTGTAACAGGCCTGTGTGACTAGTGTTGCAGAGTGAATATCTATACAGACACATACACACATACACACTTTCATAGTATGAATAACAAATATTTGACACACATATAAATATTCTCTTCCTCATTCATACATGTGGTCTATTCAATAAACAGCATTTTCCCCTTATATCCAGTCTCATTCTCTACTCTCCCAAACCAAACTAGCTAAGCGCAGTTCCCAAAGGGCCTATCTACACAACAAACTCACCAGTTTCATAGCAGTTTCTACATTTGCTTCTTATAAAATGAATACTGAAAATTGTAGTTTAGAAGGGTACGGAGAGCTTTATCTTATAGTAACCTTTACCAACCTGGTGTGCATCAGATATGTTGGATACAACTCTCACCATCCCCAGCCAATCTGACTACTGTATTGACTGTTTGAAGAAAACACTGGACTGTGCCCTTCATGAAACTACATTTCCCAGCTTTCTTTGGGAAGAAGGAATGACTGAAAACCAGCATATCCAGAGTGCTGATACAATCAGGTATTTTATTCTGTTGCTCTCAGAAGCTATATATGAAAAACTCTGCTTTCTGACTCTCCAAACTATTTCAAGTATTGATGCAAGAGTGTAGTACAAATCATTATAAAGCTAATGAAAAACAATAATCCTCCAAAATTCCTATGTGGCAAAATCTGGAAACAGAATTTCACAGAGCTGAAATGAAACAATAGTGGTAATCGCAGTTCACCACAGGAATCTACTGCAGTGAAATACTGTCACTTGTGATAAGAAGTGCTATCAACATTTTCCTACTGCTCCTCAAAACATACCCAGGCCTGCAATCAATTTGTAATAATAACCAGAAACATCCAAGCAAAGACTTTCCTCCTGCTACCATGTTCCACTTAGTGCAACCTCCGAAATTCCATCACGTACACTCTCTCTCTCTCTCTTGTTAGGAGTGGCTGAACAAATGTCAAAACTGCAAAAATAAGCATTTTATGAGATTACAAACTGATTTTAAAAGGGGTCCTGTCACCTCACTGCAATCCAATCCAATAAATACATGTTGAGAATATACCTTTTTTCCATCCCTTGTATTGGTATAATCTAGAAAAGAGCTGTCCCATAAGCTGCTAAATGCATTCTTTGCCTAATACAGGGGTGGGTCATTTGTGACCCTCCGGCTGTTGTTGGGCTACAACTCCCAGTGGCCCTCTTATCACTGACTGTGCAATCTAGGCCTGACGGAAAATGCAATTCAAGAATATTTAGACGGCTGCAAGCTACTCATTCTTGTACCAGCTGAATTAATACACTAAGCTCTCCATTCCACATACTTGGACAGACACAGTTACCTCCCATCTCCTAGTTCTTCTTGACAACAGGTTCTCTTAATACAACACTCAAGCACTTTCGCTTGTGTGTTGTATTGACATACCACCCAGAGAGAACCAAATGAGCTGAAGCATTTGTAGATGGATCAATAAGGGATCAATCACAGAGGCAACAGAAGAAACAGGTGTGCAAGTATGTCTAAATGTTAGGAATCTTGATGTGTGAAGTTGGCTACATCTGCAACACAACTAAATTTCCCCATAGTATCTAAAGAAACACCTCAATCACCAAGGGAAACATTGCAACACCTGTGCATCACTGACTACTTCCATACTCTGTTTATACCAACCATTTCTGCACCTTCACAACTTCCTTGACTACTACAACGTCTTAAACAACCTTTGGTCTAGTTGCAGCAAAGATGCCTGTGTGGCAAATTTCTCTGTGGGTTTCCAAACCCAATTAGACATATCAGCTAAAGTGCTCCAAAGATATATGAGAAGGACCAACCTTGTTCTTTTGGTTATTTGGATAACGCAGCCTGCCTGAGCCCTGATTTTGCTCTGTCTATTGCATAGACAGGGTGACAGACTAAAGCTGGATATGTGAGGTTTTCATCCAAAATCCACAAAACAGTGATGCCTTTATGGGGTCAGCAACCAATGCAGGAAGTGATCACTCCTCTATGACTATGTGGATTCTGGGAGACACAAAGAGTCGCAAGATAAATTTAAATTGCATTAGCAACAGAAAAAATAACTTCCCTTCAGATCTAGGCAGTTTCTGTCCTGTGTGAGGTTACCTGCTCCTTTCTTAGGCAGAAAACACTGAATTTCTCAAGAAGCTGGATATGTGAGGTTTTGAGAATGAGACGTTTTCAACAGGCACACCTGAAGACTAACTAAAGAAAACCACCTGTAGACTTATCCAAACAAAGGTAATAATTGCCAATTACAGACCTCTAGGCGACATAACTGAGATCAGGGAGTAAACGTTGTGTCTTTGATAGGTTTTAGCCTTTTCCCTGTAATTATTATTATTTACCATTTTAACAAGTGATTTCTGGAACAAAAAATATGATTTAGCTTTGGAATGCAGTAAAATGGTCAGGACTCTATTGTATTTCTCAAAGTTTGGAAAAGTTATATTGGACTACAACTCCCCAAAGCCAGGAAGCTTTAGTCCAGAAAGTAAGCTTTTCAATTTCATTTTCTGTTCACAGTTTGTTTTTCTGTTCACAGCTACTATCATCAACTCTCTACTTTCTCTTATGAGAGTTGACTGAACACAGTCTCCAGTACAAGTATCACACATTCCAAAATGACACAAAGCAACTCTGGCTGCAACAAGTTGAAACAATATGAAAATCTAGATAAACCATAAAAAACATAACTGATTAATTTCATTAATTATGAACCTGTGAGTACTCCCCTGCTTTTTTCATATTCATTACATTTTAAATCTACCCAATAACAAATGTAAATAAAAACGTATTTTTAACGAAAGTATTAATACTTTAACAAAAGTATTAACAACCTGGCAAATCCAAAAGATAACTCGGGTCTAGAAATCTCAAGAGTTAAATCATAGGTATAATAATAATACTAATTCCACAAAAATCAGAACATATAATATTTAAAAAGTGAAATATTCAAAAAATGTTATCAACCTGCAAGGGACATTTTGCAGATTTTGTTGCAGGAGATCTATCTATCTATCTATCTATCTATCTATCTATCTATCTATCTATCTATCT
>NC_056525.1:234485914-234571245 GCF_019175285.1 Sceloporus undulatus
CCTGCGACAAAACCTGCAAAAAGTCCTTTTCAGGTTGATAACAATTTTTGAATATTTCACTTTTCTAATTCTCTGCAAACATTTTGACTGATATGCTTAAGTGCTTCTGACATAAATGAATGTTCTTGTTCACTCCTTGTTTTCTTTCCTTGTTCACTTCACTGACATTCAATAACCAGTAATTCTTTTGGTGTGCATACAGCCTCTCCATTTACAGAAATGAATAAAGAATTCAGTGGCTTTCATGATTAGCTAGCAGCTTTTCCTCTGCATTTCAGGAATCTGGATCCAACATACTGATGTTCTTGTCACTGGCAAAATAAGGATGAAGGCAGATGTAATGAAACATGATGCTCTGCATCCTAGCAGGCTCTACAGCACACTGTGAACTTGATTTTGCAATCTGTAAAGAACTGAAGAGTCCATAATTTGTAATAGATCTTGTATTTTTGCATGTAGGTGATATCACAGTTACAAAATTACTCTGAGGAAGGGAGGGACAAGTCACTGGTGCTAACCATACATTCCCTCCAGGGGTGGACCTTCCCCCGTTAAGCTCTACAGAGTTGTGTATATATGCGTGCGAGAGTTGTATTTAATAGGAGCTTCAGAAAGACATTGTTTTTCTTTGCAAAGCAAGGCCCTGGCCACTCTCACAGCAACACACATACACACACACAGTGTACAGAGTATATATACTGTATATATAATATATACACAGCCAATCTCCTATTGAAAAAGGTCTTGCAAACAGTATGTTGAATGGGCTGCCCGTAGAAGGTGTGTAAGACTGATGTGTTATGGTCTAGCAAGCAAAACCTCCACCATCAATTTTCCTATGCATTTAACATTCTTAATAGCCATGAAAAAGGCCAACCATTTGCCAGATTTCCTATCTTTCTTAGAACTCAAATTATTCAGCTATTGTTCCAAAGTATGCAGATTACACTAGAACTTAAATAATAACACAAAGGAATGCTTACTATCACCATCAACATACTATGCTTACTATCACCATCAACATTTTTCTTTCAAATCTCCTTATATAAAGTACAAATACCTCACATTGCATCTTGGGTTGGTTGGAAAGGTTTTCAGAGGTAGAAAATGGTGTGGTGTGTATATTTTTTAAGAAAAGGGTAAAGGGATTGCTCCTAAGTATCATTTTTTAAAAATCATCTTAGATATAAATATCTTTTGTAAACAAAATTCCAAAGCAAGGAGTAGTTTGACAGTTGTAGCCTAATCATAGTGTTTAATTCTTCAGGCTTTGAATCCTGAGAAACAAAGAGCTATTTTCATCTAAATTTCCTAAGTAGTACTGAAAGTCTCCTAGCCTTTAACTTGCACTTCAATTCTTACAAAGCATTGTGTTTACAAAGGACTACCTTTACATTGATCAGTCCAATTAAAGAGTTCATTGCTATTGAAGGATGACTCCCTTTGCCTCCTGAAATCCTCTTGTCTTCTTGACTCAGGAACACCAAACGGTAATATTTACATACTATATACAGGTTGAACATGTCTGCCCGGCAGTATAAAGTGTCCCATCAAAAAACCAAGTTGTATGATGAAATCACTTAGGGAAGTTCAAAATCTAAACAAGTTGATAAAGTCCTGGGGTGAAAGAGAAGTTGAGCAGCTCTCTGGATTGTTAGCTGTACATGGATGATCAGTACCCTAAAAAGACAAGAACATTCCAATTTTCAAAAGTTGGCATTCATACTGTATTTCTAAATAGTTCAGTTATGCCATATGGGTGTGATTGGCAGAAATAGAAATGATTCTATCATAGTTGGAGGTAACTCCCCAAAGTATAACCAATCCACTCATATCGTCAATGTCTTTAAATTGGATCACATACATTCAGCATCGTTCCTATTATTATTATTATTATTATTATTATTATTTATTATTATTATCATTCCTAGGCATTCTAAAAGCAAACATGGACATTTAGAAAATGCAAAGGACCTTTCAGGTTGACATGTCACATTGGTTTCAAGCCTTATAAAACAACAAGCCTAGGTTTGCCAAAGGCTACTAATAGGTCATCTATGTGGCTGTATAATACATGTTTGTTGCATTAACACACATGTACTTCACAATCATCTTGATGTACACATAAAAATGTAACATATCTATGGGTTGGTTTCAAATTACCAATGGACTACAATCAGAAGAAAAGAACTTCCACCTAAATATTAGGAAGAACTTATTTACTGTAACAACAGCCTGACAATGGAACAGACAGCCTTGGAGGGTGATGGACTCTACATCTTTTGAGGTCTTTAAACAGAGATTGGATCTCTCAGGAGTGCCTTAGTTGTGTATTCCTGCATAGCAGGGGACCAGACTAGGTAGCCCTTCCATTTTTAAGATACTATGATTCTAATGTATGCCTGATGAACATTAGCCCCCAGATATATAAGATGCACAAAACAAAGCCTTCAGAATTGCAGGCCATCCTCTTTGAAAAAAACAAGCAGGCATCACACCTCTGTTCAGTACCTGGAAAAATACTTTGAAAGTATGCGGAAAGACTGTACATTCATCCCTTCAAATTCGCTGGGGTTAGGGGCACAGGACCCCTGTGAATGTGGAAAAACCTCAGATTAAAAAAAACAGTGTTTTTACCTGAAAGAACACCTCTCTAGGTATCTCTAGGTCCTCCAGTGCAACTCTTTGGTCAACATCTGCTAGACACTGACCATGGAATTGCGCTGGAGGAGCTACCAATACCTAGTGGAATGTTCTCTCTAGGAATCTCTAGGTCCTTCAGTGAGGCTTTTGGTTAAAGTTGACCACAGAGTTGCGCTGGAGGATCTAGATATTCCTAGAGAAAACATATTAATAAAATCCGTGAATAATCAAAGTTGCAAAAGTCAAAGCCGCAAATATGGAAGGATGAGTATATTTCTTATTGTTTGGAGTATTACATATCCAAGTGATTACTTGGTGCAGGAATATTTGTTCTCTTTTTACAGATACTTGGAAAATTACTAGCACTTCCTTCTGTTGCATCATATATATTCAGCCTATCAGTCAAAGGCGCCTTACAGACGGGCCTAAGCGGCGCCGTCATTGCGCCAGGAATATGCGTGAGGGGCGGCGCTTCCGGACGCGCCTTGCCCCTCGTGCTTATTCCGTACGGCAAGATGGTGGCGCCCTATACAGATGGGCGCGGCCATCTTGACGTAACGGACGCACAGCGTCTGGACATCTAAACACGGAAGAGACGTCACGAGTGCACGCTTTGGCACTTGCGACGTCTCTTCTGGGTTGCCGGAAGGAGCGCGATTTTCGCGCTCCTTTTTTACAGCGCAGGGGAGTCGTGCGGCTTGGCTGCAGTGGCTTCCCCGCGCTGCAACTGGCAGCGCGGTCTGTAATGGGCCATAGGGATTCAAAGTGGCATACATGGGGATTATTTTACCATTTCATTTTCACAACCCTGTGAAGGGGATTTGGATGAGACACAGTAAGGTACCCAAACTAACCAGACAGCTTCATGGCTAAGCAAAAACTTATAGATTTCTTCGGTTCCAATCCCAATACTGCCCTCCAATATATTGTACCAAATGGATTCTCACTATTTTTTTTGTTGCTGCATTCATATTTCAATCCAATATGAGTTCCTTATCACTACAGTAATTAAAATACTATTATTTCAGAGAAGCCATCATCAGGGTCTTGAGCAGAAAAGGGAATGGGAAAGAATACCCAAGACTGCAGACTGGTTCTATTGGAAAAAAGCTCAGCTTCCTAAATAGTCTCTTTACAATTTATACTAAAACTTTCATTGCCCCACTCTCAAGGAAGCAACCAGTTGCTACTGGCTGTCCCTGCTTCCTTCCCTCACACCAAGGCACTATATTCTTGACCCTAAGAGGAGACCTGCTTGTTGCAATCAAGCGTGCACTTCAGTAAATTTGGGGCTGGTCACCTACCTTCCAAGACAGAATATGGCAATGTCTGCAGAGCTGCAAGGTATCTCCATACTGCTCCTTCCTTGGGTAGCATTTCACGAGCTTGAAGTACATCTTCTTCCAATCTAAATGCCCTTTGTCTGACAAAATGAGCCGTTTGCGTATCTAAAGTATAAAAGACACCACAGAGTTACAGATTTGGAAAATCAGTTCAGTATTCAAAGAGTACAAGCCACAAAACAATGAAAATGGGTACACAAAATTATAGGCTTCTCAGAGAGAACAAGTGACCTAATCTGTTTAAAACAAACAGACAAAACCAGTCCAGAATCCTGTTGATGTCACACACCTGTGTAAATTCCCGTATACGTGTAGTTGTACTTTTTGGCCACTGTGTAACAGATGTATTCAGTTCATGGTTGCACAGTTTCACATATGCATGACATCAACAGGATTCACAGGGGCCTAAATCTTATTGTTAATCTCAACTAGAACAGAATCATTGAATTAACTAGGATTACCTATGTGTTTATTCACCATTCACCAGCTGATTCAATGGGTCTATTCTAGTTAGGACTAACCAACAGAATGTTTGCCATTTGGTTGTGCATTTTCAAATGTCATATAACTATTCATCAGGGCCTTCAGTGTACAGCCTTATCCAGTGGGATTGCAGAAACTGGGAAACATGCAATGCTGGAGAAAACAATGTGTGCAGCTGGACCTATCAATAAGATTCTTTTTTTAAAAATTCCTTATGTACTATTTAGGATTTTGCACCTATTCTAACTACTTAAGAAGCAATATGCAAAGGGATCTGTAGCACCTTAGAGACTAACACTATAGTTAAAAGGCAATTCACTTTTAAAACTGAATAGCTGCTTGGCTCTTTGGCAGTAGCAACTATCCACATTCATTAACTGAATCTTTGCCAGAGGGCTTATAAGTTATTTCAAATGTACTCTTGAGACTTGCTAGATAATTAGTGTTCTGTCTCCAGATGCTTTGCCAAGTAACTTTCATGATTCAAGACTAATCTGGATGTTGTAATGGATTGATGAAAGCTAAACAAGATCTGAGTCTCCATTTAGTAACTCTATTCACTTGGTACTTTGATAGTTTCATGTCCCACTGCCCATTACCTGTCTATCTGTGAAGTGATAGTGGCAAAGTTTTTTCCAAAGTAGCCTGTCCTCACTGAGCACCTGAAGACTTGGAGCCACTTGACCAAGGTTCACAATGTCTCTTCCATCTGTCAGCCGTTGCATGATATTTAATTGTAAACATAAAGGCAGGTCTGTGAATGTCAACCCTTTAAAGGCAGGCTGGGGGAAAAAAGAGCAAATCAACAGTTATGATGACAATAGATGATACAAATGATGTTATGCCACTTTAAAAAAAAATATTGATCAAGGGGTAGCTTTGTACTTCAAGGAGAACAGTCAGGTTTGTCTATTGAAAGAAGCTCAGGCAGGAATGATTGTTAAATTTACTGTCTTTAAATACAGTATAAAAATGGGGCAGGGTAATGACTATATGGGTCATCATGAACTCTGGGAGTTGTGGCTATGGAGATCATCATGACCTCTTGATGGGTGAATAAAAATAGCGTGCTAATAAAATAATCATTTAAGAAAAATTCTAAAGGCGTGTCTTCACATTTATTTATACATTTTTGTTAGCTTATTTATAAATTTTGTTCAAAAAGAAGTGCAGAAATAATTAAATGGAGCAGGTTTTTAAAAAAAATAATTAGTCTAACTATCAAGCCTGATGATAACTTCATTGCTAACTTGTTATAGTTAAAATAATAAATAAAAATAAATAAAGTTTTTATTTGTACCCCACTCCTTCCCAAGATCAGGGCGGCTTAAAGCAAATGGTTAAAACAGAATAAATACAGTACAGGTTAAACAACTAAATACAATAAAAAACAGGCTAAAATGCCCCATAAGCCCAACCTCTTGGCCACGAAAGAGGAGGGAGGCCCACAGGATTTTAGTCGGGGAATGCCTGTTGGAACAGGAAGGTTTTCAGGTCCTTCCTGAATTGGGCCAGGGTGGTAGTCGAGCGGAGCTCGGTGGGCAGCGTATTCCAAAGGGCTGGGGCAGCAGTGGAAAATGTCCTCCGTGTGGTGGAGGATAATCTAGCCCCAGGGACCTTCAGTAATTGCTGCCCAGACGTTCTGAGGGTGCGAGGTGGAATGTACGGGGAGAGGCGGTCCTTTAGGTATCCTGGACCCAAGCCATTTAGGGCTTTATAGGTCATCACCAACGCCTTATATTGAGCCCGGAAGCGGATGGGCAGCCAATGGAGATCTTTCAATACCGGTGTTATGTGGCTGGTCCTGGGTACGCCAGTGACCAGCCGGGCTGCCATGTTCTGCACCATTTGCAGCTTCCGAGTTTGGTATAAGGGTTGCCCCATGTAGAGTACATTGCAGAAATCCAGTCTCGAGGTTACCAGAGCATGTACAACAGTTTCTAGGTCCCTCTGAGCCAGGTATGGGCACAGCTGGCGAATAAGCCGAAGCTGATAACAGGTGCTCCTGACCGTCGCATTCACCTGAGCAGTCAGGTGAAGCGACGAGTCAAGAAGCACCCCCAGACTGCGCACGGAGTCCTTCACAGGGAGCGTGACCCCGTTCAGGACAGGTGGAACCACCGCCATTCCTGGACCAGGGGAACCTATCACTAGTACCTCCGTTTTCTCTGGATTCAACTTGAGTCGGTTTTCCCTCATCCAGCCCATTACTGACTCTAGGCAGGCCACGAGAGAAGAGACCCCATCCCCAGTCACTGCATCAGTCGGAGACATAGAGAAAATGATTTGGGTGTCATCAGCGTACTGATAACCCCGCGCCCCATGTCTCCGGATGATCTCTCCCAGCGGTTTCATGTAAATGTTAAATAGCATGGGAGACAGAATGGCTCCTTGAGGGACCCCAGTTTTAAGGGCCCGCTCATCGGAGCACACGTCTCCCAGCTGCACCATCTGGGACCTCCCAGAGAGGTAGGACCGGAACCACTGGAGCGCAGTGCCCCCGATTCCCACCTCTGCCAGGCGCCCCAGAAGGATACCATGGTCTATGGTATCGAAAGCCGCTGAGATGTCCAAGAGCACCAACAGGGACACGCTTCCCCTGTCGTGTGTGTGCATTTCTAAAAAGCTATATAAACTACCCTGAAGATGTTTGGGAAGGAAGCACAGCAAGGTAGAAACCTTTGTGGGTTTTTTAATGCTTTCAAAAATTATTTGACAATATTTGTAAAGGCAACTTGACCAAATCTTTTTAAACCAGATGCCCAACCCCTTAGCCTCAGGGATGGGAATAACGAGCCCCTCCACATGTTGTTGGACTGCAATTCCCAACAGCCCTAGTAGCCTAGCTAATGACAAGGAATGCTGAGAGCTATAGTCCAAAACACCTCTGGAAGACAAGATGATTCCCATCCATGCTCTAGAGACTAATGCTACTCCAAATGGTGGTCCATTGACTGGTGCTGCTCTGTGAGCCATTGGCTGCTGCTCTGTGGCAAGTTTCCAGTAAAGAAACAAAATGGTTGTAGCGAATGGGCAAAAATATGGTGTTGGTTCATGGCATATTGCAGGGGTGGGGGAAGGCCTGCAGGTCTTCCATGTCAAACAGTTAAGAAGCACTAGTCTAGACTGCTTTCCAATTTTAAACGCTGACTGGCTGACTCATCAAGACAGAAGCATTTCAAATATACAGTAAACCAAATGGTTACAGAATATACCTATTTTATTCTCTCGGCTATCTGCTCAGAGTATAGATTTGTTTCACCTTCATCCATGTCAAAGCAAGAGACTGGAAAGGTAACTTTATTGAAGCCAGTTTCCAGAATCCCCCAGCCAGCATGGCCATTGGGCACTGGTAATGTAGGAAAGTAACTTTTCCAAACTCTGGTACAAACCCAACACTCTGCATATGCAATGCATCATTGTAAGCCTTAATAGTTGCATGAGAAATTACCCATGTCCATGTCAAATATCCTTGCTCTTGGCTGGGAGGAATAAAGCCACCTTCTGATAGAATTAGTTGTATTCTAAAAAAAATAACAAAAGATAAACAGCAACCACGAAGGCTACATCTGCACTGCAGAAATAATGCAAATGGACAATGCTTTAATTGCTATGGCTCAATGCTATGGAATTCCGGGATTTGTAGTTTGGTGGGGGGAGCAGAGAAAGAAAATGTTAAATATCTCACAAAAATACAAATCCCAGAATTCCATAGCATTGAGTCAAGGCAGTTAAAGCGATGTCAAACTGCATTAATTCCGCAGTGCAAATGCAGCCTAAGGTATCTTTCCACATCACTCAAAAGTTTCCATCAGCAGTTTCTCCAGCTCTCCAGGTTTCATTCTGAAAGCATACAGGAGAATGATGGGGAAAGTCCCAGGCTGTGGCTCTCATTCCCATGGGAGGTTTGGATGGTCCTATCTCTGCTTTCTTTCCACTGGCAGGCAAAGACTTACTTAGCCAGGCCTTTGGCTCTTAACTCTTGTGGCAGAAGGGCATTTTAAGGGGGTATGTTGCACTTTTATCTTTTTATTGCATTTTAAGGATGATTTAATTATGTGCTTTTTATAGAATTGGTTTAAAAAAAAACCTTTGCATAATTAAATGAGAGCCAGCGTGGTGTAGTAGTTTGAATGTCAGATTACGACTGTGGAGATCAGGGTTCGATTCCTCACTTGAGCATAAAAATCCCACTGGGTGACCTTGGGCAAGTCACACTCTCTCAGCCTCAGAGGATAGCAATGGCAAACCCAAAGCTTGCTCAGAAAACCCTATGATAGTTTCACTTTAGGGTCGCCATAAGTCAAAACTGACTTGGAGGCACACAACAACAACAACAACAACTACAAATGTTAGCTGTGCTTTGTTTTAATTAGTTTTAAGCTACCTTGCATCCTAGACCAAGAGAATGATAGGTTAGTAATTAATTTATTAACTAAACTTTCCCTCATTACTTCCACCAACACTAGTGTAGTTTCCCTAGTGAAACAATCTTATTAGCTCCTGACCACTGTAAAGAAATTCTTCACTGCTCTCACAGAAGCGCAGTTTCCATATTCCCTGGGAACAGGGAAGGGCTATTCAGCCTAAATCCATGATCTAAGTCTGTGCCAAACAGAAGCCAATTTCTTCCTCAGTAGAAGAATTTGGATCCTGCTCACAGCAGAATTAATTAGAACCTTGCATGTTGCTTACGTATTCCTGTTCTCTAATTCATGAGGACCCAGTGTGATGCAAGCCTTGGCAGTTTCATCCTTATTGCACATAGTAAAATGAACAGGGAATCCTTCTTGCCACTACTTTCCTCATGTTAAGTGCACATGCCATTTGTTAAGACTTCTGTTCAAGGAAATGTGCTGATTCTTCCCAAAATGCTATCAGCAAATCCTGGAGGGAATCCTAGCATGTCAGCGTGGAATCTTCACGGGCCTTTTATATTCTTGGTTCTCTTTAAGAAAGTAAAACTGTGTCTGGGGTAGTGTCAGCACGGACCAGGATACTCCAGGAGCAGCCCAGAGTATTTTTGTTCCAAAGCTGCTCCGACTTCTCCTTGTTACCTGCAACCTCCCAGTCTGACACTTGGTGCTGCAGCAGTGGCAACTCTTTTACACTGAGGTCAAAATGAGGTGCCCGGATTCAATCACATGGCTAGGCATCTTGTTCTGTCCCCAGAGTGAGTGATGTATGGCAGCAGTGGCTGTACCAGGCAGCACAGTGGGATGTGTTTTAAACAACTGTCCAGTATTAGAATGGAGGGTTCCAGATGTTCTCCAAATCTGCAAGTCTGGTATGAACAGTCCAGATGACATCCAGCTCATTCAGAGCTAAACCCAGGGTATGCCGTTGTAATGGATTAGTTCTTTACTCACTAGTTGTTCTGGGAAGATCTGGAACAACCAGCGAGTGAACAACTAATCCATTACAAGGGAGGGCATACCCCAGGTTTGGTTCTGAACAAGCTGGACATCGTCCGGACTGTTTGGACCAGGTACAGAGATAGGGCCCTCTGCTGTCTGAACTCCACACTGGGTTGCTGGGTGGGATGGGGAGGGGAGGCAGTTTCATATGGCCCACTGATAGAGGCTTAGGTTATACATTTGGCCCTCCATATCCATGGAATTTTTTTATCCAAGGACCCAACATCCATGGCTAGAAAATATTAAAAAATATATGAATTCCAAAAAGCAAACCTTGATTTTGAAATTTTATATATGGGATACCATTTTGTTATGCCACTGTATTTAATGAAACCTGAGCATCCACAGTTTTTGGTATCCAGAGGGCATCCTGGAACCAAACCTCAGGGGATACCAAGGGCCCACTGTACTACCTCGGCTACCAGGTTGGGAGTTACTTGATCTTTGCCTTACAAAATGGATTCTTCCCATAGATTAAAACAAACAAAACCCGCCACTCTTACATTTCAGAGAAAGTGGTTGTCTCACTGGCACTTTAATGTTCAAGAATGTATTTATTTGGAGGCACTCCCAGAATACCTCCCCCAGCATAACCAGTGACCTTGCTGGGTAAGGAGTTCTTGGAGTTACAGTGTTTCAACCACTGTCCTTGATTTATAAATGCTGGACAGTAGTTACACAGCATCACTCCAGTAATGCAGTAATCACATGGCATATCGGTAAATATGAGATTACTTCAACTGATAGGAATTAATAAGTATTTGAGAATATATATTAATTGAATTCTGGTTTTGTATGTGTGTGTGCATGCATGTGTGCGCGAGTGGGTAGGAAGAGAGTTTTCATTTATACAAGGGCATAGCAGAAAGGGTTTGGAGAAAAATTATGATAGAAGACAATTTGGCATTGGGACAAAATTTTAATTTGGGCTAGTCAAAATCAATGCAAGCTGAGCCCTGGATGTACATACAGCATCTGCCAGTCAAATATTTAATTGTATCTATAATATTTTAAAAGGAGTACTTCAATTTTACTTAGGTCAACAGAGTTAAATGTTCTGATTTAGTATAGCTCCAGGATGTACAGTGCTGAATGAGCCAAAAGGCTGTTCTTCCTGGAATGAGATACTTTTGCTTCCCAGTGTTTTGCAAACATTGCTTTTTTAGGAGAAACAACTCCGGACAATTTGGAAAAGCAAGTACATTCATTTTCATTGCCCAGAAAAGATTCTCAGTTTTTACATAAAGAGTCACTTTCTTGGCAAACCTTCTTCCCCACCTCTAAATTATCTTTTCAAATCCTGGCTGTTCCAAAAAATTATTCACCTATTCTGCACTGGCAGAAGCATAAATACTCTTGTTATTCTGTTTACTGTACATGTCCATGTGCTTGCAATACTGTTCACATCGCTCTTCCTCTCCCTTCAACATTTTTTCTTTCAGAAATGTCTGGCAAAAATCCTCCTTTAATGGTGATAGCTGAAGGTGCTCTCAGACATCATGTTTACTTTAAGGCAAAACTGCTCCAAGGATCCTTGTAGCTGTTTCCATGACATCTTCCATTTATTGGTGACAGGTGCTCACAATGATCTTTTAAATCAACAGCATCATGACACTCCAGAGAGGACGCATGTTCCCCGAAATTAATTCCTTGTGGACAGTGATACTCCAGGACATTTGTTCTCAATCTTTGGCCCTTCAGATATTTTGGACCTCAACTCCCAGAATTCCTGACCATTGGCCATGTTGGCTGGGATGTCAGAAAATAAAAGACCAAAATATCTGGAGGGCCAAAAGGGAAAAATGATCAGGGGTGGGGTGGGGGGTACACACTGCATTTCTAGATTTCCTGCTGTGGGTTGGAGTAGATGACTGATATAACTCTGTTCTGACATTTTTAATGTCTCATCATTCACCCTTGAATTGCTCCAGGCAGAAATCTCAGCAAGGACTGTAAAACCTAGATATTTTACTATTTAATAATACTTTAATACAAAATATTACTGTTTGAAGGGACAGATATGAGAAGTGAATTCCTATCATTTTAAAATAAATGAAATGAAACTCATTTATTCTTGTGTAGTCCTAATAAAGTGAACAGGTTGGGACACAAGAACCAGATCATACATGTGGGCACAAATGAAGTTCCTGCTCCTTTAGAGGTATACTTCTGCTCAGTTGTCATGTGTAGCCTTTGGAAGGTAGGGTTGCCAATACAATCTCAAAGGCAGGGCCAGTGATGCAGGCCAGCTGCTCCTTTAATGCTTAGATCCTCTTCTAGCAATTTACTTCTTGAAAAGTGAAGGGGCCTTTATTTCCTGCACTGCTGATCTGCACCTTCAGTTGCTGAACCATTAGCGCAATGCACAGAAACAACCTGCTTAAGCAGACAGATCTTCTCAACAAGAGCCCATGGGCTTAATTCCTCTGAATTTTGTTTCAAACAACTCTTGTTCTTTCTTTCTCAATGTGTTTTCTGAATGTTTTGTCAGGGAATGTCTATGAAGGATCCAATTTATCAAGCTGGGAATGTGTCATAAAGCTTCAGAGTAGAGGGATCAGTTTGTTTTCAACTACTGTGTCAAAAGCCAGTATTCTCACTTACCCGGGTGATTTGGATGTTGTTCAACTGTTGCTGCCAGTGCAGAATTGTCTCCATTCTGTGGACCCACATGTTGATATTCCCAACCAGAACAGACTTGCCAACACTTTGGACCAGGGTGCAAAGCGACATATAAAGAGTTTGCAGCAGCTCTCTTATTAGTCTGATGTTCTGCTGATCCTCCAGAACTTTGTATGGGAAAAAGCAAGAGCAAAGTAAACATTAAACAGAAGCAAAAACCAAAATAAGCCAAGGCAAGCACTAAATAAATCTACTGTATGTCCTATTATCAGCACCCACTGAATGGATGGGCAGTGAAGAGAACAGAGTGGAGTCTGTGATGTTATGGGGCTTTTTTTGGCAATAGTGTGGAAATGTTGTTGCATATGTTAGATAAATTAAGATAATATGGTTGTGCATGTAAGGTATAACATATACAATAAGGTAAGGAACTTTCAGGAGGAAATGAAAGAATGGAATGTTAAGAGAGTGATCTGAGGGGATTTTAAAAAGCCAAGTGTAGAACAGTTGGTTGGAGATGAAAGATTAGGAATTAGTTAGTGGGGTTTAGATGTTTGAGAAGTTAGGAGTGTTAGTCAGGGTCAGATGTAGAAGACAGTTAGAATCAGGGTTAGAGTAAGATACAGACGGGCAGCTCCATCATGCCCATTTTTGCCCCTCATCAATGCTGCACCAACCCCACAGCGTAGCACCAACATGCACCCTAAAAAGAAGCCGCCTAGAATGGGTATGGGCAGGGCTCCAGCAAGATGGCGCAGGGCTCTGCTAGAAGGGCTGGGCGCATATGGATGTATGACGGCGCTTTTGGCCATCTGTATTGGGCCTTAGTTAGGGTATGAATAAGAGAGAATGTTGCTAGAGTTAGCCTCAATCAGGATTTATAGTATGTATTAAAAACGTAATCTGTGATGTTATGTTCAGTTTCAGTTTAATAAAATCAAATGTTCCAACTCAGTTGGAATTATGCCATAGTTTTTCAATCATCCCAAATCACTCAAGGTAGCCAACCAAAGCATAAAGGGTTGCCTTGAATTCATGAATGATATAACTCATATCATTTCCCACAGTGAAGCTGCAATAACACATTAAACTTGCAACCCTATTTCTCCCTTTCATTTAGATCTCCTTGGCCTAATGCTTGTTGCCTGTTTACACAGACTTTGTAATATTGAGTTCAATGGGACTTACCCTAAGAAAGCATAAATACGAACTGCAGCCATGACACCAATGAGATATATTTCTGAGTAAGCATGCTTGCTCATAAACCCACAGCGTACATCTTTGCTTTTACCTTTCTGTACTACTTTTTCCAAGATATTCATGAAGTTTTTCTGGGCAATTCCACTCAGTGATGTTAGCTGGGACTTTGCTATCAGCTCCAGCAGCTGTGGATAAAAATAAGACTTTAGCCTTTCAGAGTACAAAGACACCTTTCTAATCTTGGCTTTCTAGTCATATGACAGACAGTAAAACCGTTCAGAAATTTGTTTGTTGCTGGCTTGACTTTTTTTTAAAAAAAGGAGGATGCAGTGAGAAAGGAGCAGGAAAGACAGATGCAAGAGCTTAAGTGATTGCAATCTGTGTGTCTCTTCTCATTGATTTAATTACTAAACCAAGTCATTAAAACTGACAGCAAAGAAAAATAAATTGGGGCCATCTAAGTAGCTTTGCAATACATGAAAAGAATCCTGACCACACAGAAGAGTCAAACAACCCCTGAAAAATCATTAGAGAGAATAGTGTCCTTAGGCTGCATCTACATTGCAGAATTTGTGCAGTTTGATACCACTTTAACAGTCATGGCTCAATGCTATGGAATTTTGGGATTTGAAAGCTGCCAGGTGTATGTTCCAAAAATATATATTGGGGGAAATCAGCTGAACAGGAGGTTACAGATGGCAAAAAATAGCCCCAGGTAGCATGGCCCCAGATACTATTTGTGGATTAGATATAACTATGCATATTCTAAAAGTCTTCAGGACACACTACACCGAACCACTCCCTAATATTTGCTTCTGCTATCTGTCTTACTCTCTGTCACAGATTCAATGGAGAACTTGGACAAGTTTTGACCAAGAATCACCAGCCTCAATGAGAAAAAGGTTTCCTCCAGGGGTGTAGTTGTTGTTGTTGTGTGCCTTCAAGTATTATCCGACTTATGGCTACCCTAAAGTATTACAGGTTTTTTAGGCAAGTTTCTTCAGAGGGGGTTTGCCATTGTCATCCTCTGAGGCTGGGTGAGTGTGACTTGCTTAAGGTCACCCAGTGGGTTTCATGGCAGAGCCAGGAATTGAACCCTGATCTCCAGAATCGTAGTCCCAAAACTCAAATCACTACGATACACCAGAGGATGGCAAAATGAGGGCATTGCCTCCAATTATTCTGCTCCTCTCATGAAATTCTCAGTCCCCAAAATTTCTAGCATCACAGTAACTTAAAACTTCAGCTGAGCATTTTGAAATGCAAGTTGAAGCATTCAAAGAAGGGGGAAGTGACAGAGAGAATGCGAATGCATCCAATGTAAGAGTCCAAGGTGTGAATAATTTTCAGCCTCTCACCTTTTGGAATTTGGGAACTTAAGGAAAGTTTCATGGATGGGCAGAATTATTGTTTTGGGAAGCAATAACCCTCACCCCACTCCCCAGAGCTGGTTTCCACCTTCTATTAAAATGACAAAAAGAGTATGCTAAGTCATGGGCTGAATTGCTTTGCTCCACTAGAATCTATGACAAGGGTTTATTTAGTGTTATCATCACCTTTCCATAAACCCAGAGCACATGGGAAAAGGAGGAAGAGGATGAAATATGAGAGAGGAATGTTTTCCCTCTCTTTCCAGCCACTTGTCCATTTTACTCAGTGCTGTCAGTGCCGTGTGACTATCAGCTCCAGGCAGCAAAGTGGCCAAGGGTGACTGATCCACTCTCCTGTTTATCTTTCCGGCCAACCTTGAATGCCAACAGATGGCTCTCCTGGGCGGGCAATTCTATTAATACCTTGCCTGGCCACATGATGGGCATCAAATGAGGAGGATGGAAAAAGAGTCACGACTAATTGGCTAAGCTGTCTAACACCGGATAATCAGCTTTATTCCTATGACTCACCATTTCAGGGAAGTGAATTATAAAGTAAAATACATGCACAACGCAGGTACTAACAAAGAATATGCATGCAAGAAAATTATGGTACAAGGATAAATTTAGCTGTGTATTCCCAAACTGCACACATGCATATCCAAAGTGGTACCATCACAGAATCCCTAGAGTTGAAAGAAACCACAAAGGCCATCCATTCCAACCCCCTGCCATGCAGGAATACTATCAAAGCAACTCTGACAAGATGGTCATCCAGCTTCTGTTTAAAAACCTCCAAAGAAGGAAACTCAACCACAATCAGAGGCAGTGTATTTCATTGTCCAACACTGTCAAAAGTTCTTCCTAATGTTGAGGTGGGAGCCAGAGCCAGCATGGTGTAGAGGTCTGAGCACTGGACTATGACTTTGGAGAGCAGGATTTGAACCCATGCTCAGCTATGGAAATCTATTGGATGACTGTGGACAAGTCATACTCTCTCAGCCTCAAAGGAAGGCAAAGGCAAACCACTTCTGAACAAATTTGGCCTTGGGGTCACCATAAATTGAAAATGACTTGCAAGTACACAACAACAATAAACCATCTGCAAAGACTAGGTGCATGTGCCCTGCAGGCTGCTCATCATCTAAGTCTGCTCTAAGCATTTGTGTTTTTAAATTAAGCTTCTAGTCCTTAGGGTTGTATGGAGTGAGAATGGTGTGGCTCTCCAGTAATGTTGAACTACAATGCCTTGGATGTCCAAACCACCATGTCCACTTGTGAGGAATGCTCAGAGTTGCAATTCAACAATATAAGGATGGCCACAGCATACCTTCTAAAATTTCAAAGATGAAAACTGGGACACATGTGACCAAGCAATATCAGAGTGTGTTTAAGACAGGAAAAGTTACTGATGAAGACGACAAGCTAGGGCAGACTGCATCAGTTTGCTTTTGCCTGAGTCTACAGGGAAAGGCAGGTTTCTCCCCTTTCTTCTTCACCTGTTGAATTGAATGCAAACTACTACTGAATTTTGAACTCATTCAGCAGCAAATGAAGTAAGCAGAGGAAGAAGGGGGAAAGTGGGGCAGGAAGAGAGAGAAACCATGCCATTTAAAAAGCTATTGAAAAAGCACAATGACAAGATTAATTGAGACTGTCCCTAGCAATTTGGGACAGTTGGAGGGTATGCCACACGTTTTCCATCCGTGTGTTAAACTGGAGTGTCTGAAAGATGATCAGGCCTTGTTTCTATGATCATTTGACTGTCCATCCCCAGGTGCCCAGCCATCAGAAGTTAGGCAAGTAGCACAGAAGGAACTGCACTTTCAGTTTTGGCATCGAGTATCGAGTATTTGTAATGCTTTTCCAAGATAATCTCACATAGTATATAAAATATGATGGTTGTTGACATTGGGCAAAGGCTTTTAAAAAGGGCTCATTTTTTTATTTTCCATCTACTGCTGCTTGAAACTTTACTAGTAATTTTATTGTTTACAGCTTGTCCTGCTCTATTGGCCCTATGTGCTGTAACACAATTCCCCAGGAATCAGTGTCTTTGGATTTCCCCAGGGAAATTAATACATCCATTCTGTCTTATGCGGCCACTGTGAGAGCAAGTGATCTGTTGCAAAACACTGCTAAGGGTGTATCACATGGCAAATTCCTTTAGAGCAAGGCATGTGTCACTGTCATCCCCCTATACAGAACACCTCAGATTATGAGTGAAGCTGTCTTAAATTTGGACAACTGAGCAAGAGTGGGGGAGGGAAAGAAAGACTCTGCTCAGGCTTGTGTTCAAAAAGCAGTCCTATACAAGTTAACTGGCTTCATCATTTCAAGGAATTAATAAAACCTTGTCCATGCGCAGAGGTTATGAAAAATGCAGTTCAATGGACATAAACTTTGTTGTATGCACAAAATTATTAAAAATATTATATAAAATTACCTTCAAACTAAGGGCATAAGGTGCATATGAAAATATATGACTTTTGTCCATGGTATCTCATTATGTACATATATGCAAATACAGGTACAGTCAGCCCTCCCTATCCATGGATTTTTTTGATCCATGGATTCAAGCATCCACAGGTTGAAAATATTTTTAAAATTTATAAATTCCAAAAAGCAAACCTTGATTTTGCCATTTTATATAAGGGACACAATTTTACACCATTGTACAGTATTTAATGGGACTTGAGCCTCCACGGATTTTGGTATCCATGGGGCTTCTGGGATCAAACCCCAGTAGATATCAAGGGCCCACTGTATTCCAAAATAAAACAAAAATCAAAACAAAAAACTTGAAATCCAGAACACTTCTGGTCCCCGGCATTTCAGATAAGTGAGACTCAACCTGTAGCTGCTTCCTAATTATCAAACCTTCATGAATTTCAACTGTCTTTTTTTGAAAACTTGGAAGCGTGCATGTGTATAAATCAACACAGCTGCCTCTCTCTCCATGGACATGCAGCTATAGGGACTGTCATGATGAAATCCTACACTTCAAAATTTACATCACACCATTGATTACAACTCTTCCATAACTGCTGAAGCCAGCAGTTTTGGCTACGGACATGGCACAATCTGACTGAAACACACACACACACACACACACCCTTGTTTGGTTGTTTCGCTGGTTTTTCTGCTCTCTTGGAAGAGACAGACTCCAAGAAGATAATTTCATTCTATAGCTGAAGCCTTTCAGAAGCAAATGCTGGCTCCTCAACTGTTTATGTGGTATTTTACGATGTGAGCTATTACGCTCCAGGGACTTGGCCGATAGGATCAATTTATTTAAAACATCGTGTTCTTATTTGAGCTATAATGGCTGGAGGGAACATATTTTTCTCTTGGCCAAACCACCAGCCAATTTGAATTAGAGAGTTCTGAACTTATAGCTAGCATAACACACCATTTCTGAGGCTCCAGGAAACAGAGAAAAACAGTTATTAGTACTTAAACGTTTCAGCCTCCCCATGTTTTAATATCCGTACGGAGAAAATGAAAAAAAGTTGAAAATGGCTTGAACAAAGAGGCATTCCACAGATCACATATACTTATCTTACTTTTATATTTGCTTGAATTCTTCTGCCACTTAATTGTTATTCAGTAGTTGTCTTATTTTGCTTTTTGGTGGCCACTGTTATTTCACAGCATTGTTTGGAAATGGTTTTGTAAGCAGTTTGAAGGGGTTTTAAGGAGGTTAGAGTGGCCCATAAGGTTAAGCACCAATTACTATTATGGAGTATGAAATAGCAACATTCTACACTCTACAATTTTGGATTACATAAGAGTGTGTATTTTTGAATGCTTCTGTTCATTAAAAAAATCCCTATAGGTAAGAAAACAATCTTTGCAGGGACTTCTGGGCTAGCCTACAACAAGGTTTGAATGGGTGAATTCAATTCCAATCAATTGCACGGCTCACAGTTTGCTTATTTTCTAGAGAACTCTTCAGCCATGTGCCTTGGAAGATCATTTCATCTATCGCTGAAGCCTCATGTGCACATTTATTAAAGTGAAATTTCTGTCCTCTAAAAGCTTTAGTCTGTGGCCTGGATCAGATGCTTTATTAAATCGCAGTATAAGCACAGCGGTTTTAAACTGAATTTTGGGTTGCAAGCTCCTTTGAGCATCTGATGGAAGCTATCCTCCCCTCTAGTAAAACACAAACATTAAAATAAAAGGAAGGAAATCAAAGAAAAAACTTTTTGTACCTAGTTCTTGAAACAACCACATGTTAAGAATCCCTGCTTTTGCATGAAGAGAATGAGCTTTAACAAGTGGCAGGCTTACATATCTTCTGCTTCTTTCAGCAAGACTAAAAAAAGTGTTTAAAGGCATTTGTTTCCAGTTAAGATCATCTACAGCTCACTGTGGTGGGTAGTGGGGACTGCATGGGCCAGAATACACCAGAAGCAGCATTCAGGTTCCAAATCTGCCCCAATCTCCCCCATTACTTGGGGCCCTCCGTTCTGATGCTGGGCATCTATTCACATTCACATCCCACTGTGCTGCCTGCTGTGGCTATGCATCACTCACTCTGCGGTCAGAAGAAGGATCAGAACAGCATCAATCACATGGCTTGGCACATCATTAACCTTAGAGAAAGCAATGTGCCACTATGGCACAGCAAGATGTGCATGCAAACAGCCAACTGGTGCTGGAAAGGAGGATTCAAGATGCAAAAGGCAGGGATTTTAAAACACTTTATAAAGTGGGTGTACCCTAGTTCCTGTGCTGAATGGCTAGATATAGTCCAGACTGTTTGCATGAGAACCAGGCTATGGGCTGTGCATCATCTGGACTCCACACTCAAGAGGATGGGGGGGGGGGGGGGGGGCGGGAGGACATTTTATTTGGCCTGGCCAAAAAGGGCCTGTGTCACCTGAACTGTGTTTAATCTCAACTATGGTTTGCTTGAAAGTAAGTCCCCTTCCCCTTCCGTATTCAGTATAAGCTCCTGTTGTTGACTTTTAAAGCCTTTAAAATATTGATTTTACATACTGTGACAAACCTCAGAGGGTTATTTTATTGTTGATATATCTTTACACCAAATATAGCATAGCATTTCTCTAGGAAATTACTCAGGTAAAGTCAAAATCAAATCAAAACCAAACCTTCCTACCTGATGAATTGTGCCACTCTCTCCTAGAGCAATTTTGTTATGTTTACTTACACATGAAAACAATACGTGTTTAAGCCATTCCTCCTCCCCCTCTCTCTGTCTCTCACACACACTTTAACACAGCTACCCATTTCATTCATCTCTTGCACAAGGTGCCTCTTCAGTTACCTTCACACGCTGCACCACTCTACATATATTTAGGTCTAATGCACTATGTTTCACCTTAAATGAAAGTACACTGCCCCTTTATGCCTGCTGCTTACTACCTCCCCCTAGCTGAAACAAGCCAATTTCAAACCATGGTTTATGAAGCTGGCTTCCGATGAAGCTCACTAGTTTAAGTTATAATCATAGCTTAAAGCAAGGCAGGACAGAGTTTAGGCTTTGTGAGGTTATCCCACTGTAGAAACCTGAGATTATCCAAGTGGAACTAAAACAAATGGAGCATGTAGTCCTTCCTTGCAAAAACAAACAAAACAAAAAGCAAACAAACAAACAAAAACAAAATACATTCCTCGTTACCGCAAGATGTCTTTATTTTAGCAGTACAATTTGGAGTGTATACTTTTTTTTGGTTAAACATCTGGGAGTAAAAATATCTTTGCTGGTCTACTGTAAATCACCTTCTGCCCATCCTTTGTCTAGGATCAACACAGTGGGTCTGAAAAGTCCACCCTGCAGGCCACACACAGCCACTCCCAAAGCCCTTTTCTGGTTTGAATTTTTTAATGTACTTTTTAGCACTTTTTACCAAACTGCAGCCCAACAGCAGGACTCACAGAGGCCAAAGGTTGTAGTTGCCTATAATATGAAGACACTTTTGTATATTCACATTCTTCTCCTTCATGGACTGTCTGAGAGCCGCATCTACAATGCTTTAGTGGGGTAAACTACTTCTTACACTCACCCGTACAACATAGTTGAACCGTCTGGAGTCCAGAATGGCATTTGAGAAATCCAGTCTATTGAAAGCTTCTCCCAGGGTGCAGTAGCCATGGCGCTAAAACATGAGAAAAAACAAAAATTTGATTTATCTGTATTTGAGGGATTCTGAAGAAAACCAAGTGAGCAGATGGCCTGAAGCTAATACTGCAGGAGAATCTTGATTCTAATGCATTTCAAAGGAACTGGGTCCCTGCTTAGATCACTAGAGCCTTGGATCCCACAAAATGAAACACCTGCAACTAGACTCTGCCCCTCTCTTGGGTCTAATCTGCACTGCAAAAATAATGCAGTTTGACAACGCTTCAACTATCATGGCTCAATGCTATGGAATCCAGGGATTTGTAGTCTGTTGTGGCACAAGAGCTCCCTGAACAGAGAGGGCTAAATGTTTCACAAAACTATAAACCCCAGAAATCAATAGCACTGAGCCAAGGTCGTTAAAGTGGTGTCAAACGGCATTATTTCTTCGATGCAGATTAGACCTTTGTCACTCTCCTTTCCTCTGACCTTCAAATTCTCCACAAAGGTCTCTCACAAATTTTCAGGGCAGGAAATACTTTTAAAATAGCAGCAGAAAACCATTTGGGTATTCATTTTATACAGCAAAATCACATGGCATAGCCGTCTTGGAACTATCCCACTTCAGAATATAAGTGGGGGCACTGCATTATATTCTAACTCCCATCAAAAATTGTCTCTTTATGAAGTAGATAGGGAGATTATAGAATATGAAGAATTTAAGCATGCTGTTTCTTGTCAGCAGTCTGAAATGGAACAGTTCTTACACCTTTACAATCTTATTAAATATGAATAGCAGTTGACAAGGTAGTAGAATTCAAGCTAATTGAGATTTACCAATCAAAGCCAGCACCTGCAATAATATATATTAGTGTTAGTCATTGTATTAGAATGACTTTGCTCAGTTATAAGTCATTCTGGCTATGGATAAACAGAAGCTATTTTAGGCAAAACTGCACTGTTTAAAATAACAATGGATACTCACTTCTTTTGTGCTTCCTTTGTGCACATAAATCCACTTTTCTTGATGAATATCTGTTCAAACACAAATAATTTTTCCTTATTTAAAATCATATAAATTCTAAGAGCATCCTAAATGGCTTCGTTCTGTTTGTTTTCTCTGGATTGTAGCAAGTCTTATGCAACAGGAGCATAACTGATTATGTTTGCTTCCAAATTCTTCACATTTATAAGAGCAACCATGGTATCAGAAATTATATGTGGTTCAGCTGAGGATATCGTGTGTTGCTATTTCAGTATCTTCCCAACTGTCAAGATGTAAGAAGACCAGACTTGCCAAATATTAGCAGAGGTGAGAAACAGGTGGTGAGAAAACCAATATGTTTTGGTTATTAATCTTACAAATTTGGGTTAAATATCAGAACTGAACCACCACAAAGACTCCACCACAACAACACTAGGTAGTTTCAGACACACAAGCTTCCTTCATAGAAGTCCACAAAGAGAATGGAAGCTACCACAACCATTTTAAACTAACTGTAGTTCAGTTCAATATCCAAACTGTAGTTAAACTGAACTATGGTTTAGGGAAACAATCTATAATTTATCATACTGAATTCTCCACTAACCAATAGTTATGATTAACCATAATGTAGGGTGTGGATATTGTTGTTAGTTCAACCCAGAAACAAAAACTTCCAATCTCCATTCTGTGGCCACACCAGAGATAAAGAGAGGGGGAAATACATAGGCTCAGCACGAATGCATACAACACTAAACCACAGTTTTGCATTAAGTCCAAACCAGGCCATAGATAGAGACCCACCATTTTAATTGTGGTCAGTATTTTAAAAAATGAAGTGGAGGAGAAAGAGATAAGTACTGGCCCCTGCCTTAAAGCCAGTCTATCTGCCTTGCAAGCATTGCTTCTTATGGGGATGAAACAGGATTAGTATTCAAGCCTATTTAGCACATATTCAGAACTCTTCTTTATTAATGCTTGCCATGTTCATTATTAATCATGAACACACATCCCAAATTTGAGCTGTAGCACAATTTAAACTCTGCCTGGTATTCAGATTAAGCTAACTGTATTTATATCCTGTTGAAATCTATATAAAGGAGTTCTCAAGACTGAAGCCCTATTGTTTTAAGGAGGAACCAAGCTGAATTAAGTTACTGTACTAACCAACCAGTTTAAATATGGCTCCATCATTCTGATCTGGAATTGCCTTAGTCTGCCTCTTCAAGTATCTCGCTTCCTATTCTACACTCTCCTTTTGGGGCTCATACAAGGATCATTCCCTTGAAAGAATTTATCTTACTAAATATTTTACACAGAAGCAATCCTGAGCTTTTCAGGGTATACATTTAAAGAACCAGACCTAAGCAAGAGATCCAAGTCAGACTCTAAGGATGCAAGCATATGGAGGAGGAGCAGAAAGAGAAATTGAAAACTTTGTTTGAATGAAAAAAATAAAAAATGGAACTGGAAATATTATTCTTCCTCTGCCAAATACAAATGACAAAAATGTGAATACTAGAAGTACTAAAGCACTGAGCAAACATCATTATTCTAAGCATAAGTCTCCACCTTGCAATGGATCCAAGTTTTCCAGCTAAGGTCAAAAGAGGAGGGCAAACTCTCTCCAGAGACTTTTGGAATTGCTGCAGAGGTCATTTCATTGTGTGAGAAGGGTGGGCTCCCTTCACCAAACATAGTTGTTTATTGTTCTGCTTTTTAAATACTGCATCTCCTTGGCTAAAGTCTTACACTGAATCCTTGTTTTGTTGTTCAGCTGGTCCTTCTTTCTCTTCTTTGCGGCAACGTCACAGTTCAGGCTGTTGAAAATGTTCTCCTTATTGTAGTCTTCTTTTCTGCAGTAACTGGGGATAACACAAGAAAGGGAGATTTTAATCTATTCTGAAATCTGGATAATCTCTCTCCCCACCCCCAGGGACGTAGCTAGGATTTTAGGAAGGGGGGGGTCCAGACTAAGTGCCACCATTATAATGGGGCTTGAGTGCGGCAGCGCAGCAGCACACATCATTCATTTTTCTAATGGAAGGGGGGGGGGTCCGGACCCCCAGATCCCCCCCCGGCTACATCCCTGCCACCCCCAGCATTAAGAGGAGATCTGAACACAAACACTGACAGCTAAATTTACACATGATGCAAAATTTTACGGGCTACCTATTAACTTCTTGGCCAGCTTCTGAGTTATGGCTGTTATGGTGTTTTTTTTTTTAACTTCTAAAGTAAGATGGGGAAGTGTTTTGGTTTTCCCTATGAAGGGCTACTGGTACACTAAAAAACTCAACTGGGTGCCACAACTGATGGTGGGTAAACCCATAGCCAAAAGTAGGCATGGTTGGTATCATGTTCTCCCTCACTCTTGGTGCCAACTCTCCCTCATCTGTGCCAACCCAGATGAGATTAGGCCAAGGGCTAAGTGACACTGTCCTGAAAGACTACATACAGCCTACAGATTCTGCACCTGAGCTCTAAAGATGCAGCTCTAAATATCTGTCTTCTAGTAACTCCCTCCTACACTTTAAGATCTTCAGGTATGGCCCAGCTTCCATCATCCATTCAGCTGAGATCATCAAAGACAAGAAGCAACAAAAGCTTAATCAGTGATAGCTTCTGTCTTGTAGAATTTCCTGTCCTATCATACATGCTATTCTTAATCTGGTTGGTACTCTTGACAAGTCAATGTAATTAGCTTGGGTATAGTCCACTGTGGAAAGCTGATCCATAAGGTTATATCTAAGTCAGTGGTACTCAAACCTTTTACCATTGGGACTTCCCCTTTACATCTAACATGCGGACATTGCCCCATTCCAATGTAGTATATGAATAAAAATATTTTATTTAGTGTGCGTATTTTAATTTGCACATTAATGTATTTTCACATTTTAACATTGTATAAAGAAATAACATCATTCAAATTGGAACAGTTTTATTTAAGCAAATTCAATATTTAATTCAGCACATGTGTAAATTTTACACATTACAAAGTTTGGGAAGAAGAGGAAAAAGAAGAATCAGGACCTCCCTTGAGCAACTCTCACACTACCCTGGGGGTCCTGCCCCACCATTTGAGAACCACTGATCCATGTCATTTATCTTCCATCCTTCCTGCGTATTATCTACCTGTTCCTTGAGACCTAGGTGTTCCTGGTTGGCCAAGAGTCTTACTTAAAGCAAAACCATTTATTCTCCCATCTTCTCCTGTCCCTGATGCACAGAATTCCTTCTAGGAACAGGTAGATGGTGCTTGCCACATCCTTTTATTTATTTATTTAGACTACATCTCCCAGGAACCTCAATCTGGCATGGCAACTGGCCATACTTTCTGCGCGGAGTTCTGAGAGTTGCCATACAACACAAGTAAATTCCCCCCCAGCTCTGGTTGACACCTACTTTTTAAATCATGGCCTTTGGGTTATTCTCTTCAGCATTTTAATGCCCACACTGACAAAACTGTTCGATTCTTGCAACAACTTTTGCTCACAATCACTGTCCCCTGATCTATCTCTATTTTCTTCAATTGTCTGATCAGACCACAAACTCCTTAAGGGGCCTATTTTTCTGTTAGGTATCTTGCACACCGTTTGTGCAATGTTCATTTTTTTTAATCCAGTACAGAACAAGAAAGGCCCAATTTCCCAATAAAATATCATATGATTAGCAGACTACCAAGGAGACACCCTCCCCTACAAAACCTATTGGCACGGGTAACAGTAGTACAGAAAGTACTTCTTCATTATCCCCCCTGCCATACAGCCATGTACACATTTGGACCGGGATTTTGTTTTAAAAATTGAAGCAGTAGTGAGAATCATGTAGCCTTTCAGATGTTGTTGAACTGCAACCCCCCAGCAGTCTGAGGCAGCATAGCCCAGATGAAGAATGCTGGAAGCTGTAGTCTAACAACATCCGGAAAGATATATAATTCCTACTCTGGTATGAAAGCATTTCTCCCATCATTTTAAAAAACACTAGTTACGAATGGGTAGGATCATGAGCACTTCCTTTTCTGCAGACACTTCACATATCCAGGAAATTCTCCCACCTGGAGAGGATGGTGTCTGATACAACAGATAATTGCAGTTTTCTAGGCTGCCTTGGTGAAAATCAGACTAGTATGTAATCACACCCATAATTAAGTGGCAGTTGCACAATGGTACTCATGACCTCTGTGTAGCATCTTTCCCTTTTCTTTCACCTCCTCCTGCTCATCTGATGTCATGGTTTCCTGCTTGTCTCATGCCTAGATTGTAACTGCAAACATCTCCAGGCCCGGATACATGCATCAGGTTTCATGCATCTGCAAATTGTTATTCACACTTTGCTTGAAGGTTTACAAGTAATGCAGTGTTGGAAACAAAGCTTGAGCAGCCTAACGTTGAGCAAGATGTACTGTATATAATCATGTCTAAATCTAGAAGTTTTAGTCAAAAAATTTGCCCAAAAAACAGAGCTGACTTATCCATGGGTCAATGTAAGTACTGTAAGTACTGTATTTTAATTCTTATATAAAAAAGGAACCATCCTCTGGGAATGGCAAGAATATAAACTGTTCTGGAAGCATTTAACCCCTCCCCCTTTACTCTCCCATCCATCCCACATGTAGTGTGAGCAAAAACAGTTATGCCTGATGGGATTTTGTATGGTAAGTTTTTTGGCATCATTTTCCTTTGCTCTATCCTTTAAATCCTTTATTTAATGCCCCTAAGATCTACCCTCAACTAACCTGAGATAAAAAACAAACAAACATCTCTGTAGTTGCTTATTAAAGTTTGTACAGTTGGCCCTCAGTATCCACGGATTCTGCATTCGTGGATTAAACTATCCATGGCTTGAAAATATTTTCCCCTCAAAAAATTCCAAGAAGCAAATCTTGTTTTTGCCATTTTATGTAAGGGACACTATTTCATTCTATATAATGGGGCTTGAGTATCCACTGACTTTTGTATCCACAGGGTGTGTGTGTCTGCAACCAAACTCCAATAGATACCAAGGGCCCACTGTAGTATTTTTCAGTGATACTTTCTACTAGCTTTGCATTTCAAGTATGAGCAGTCATTTAAGTGAGAGAGGCTGTTGCCACACTGCAGTATTAACGCAGTCTGACACCGTTTTAACTGTTATAGCTCCATCTTATGGAAGCCTGGGAATTGTAGTTTGTTGCGGCACAAAGCTCTCTGATACAGGTGGCTAAATATCTGAGACCTGCAAATCCCACAATTCTATAGGACGGCGCCATGGCAGTTAAAGCAGTATCAAACTGCATTATTTCTGCAGTGCAGATGCAGCTACGATTACAAATTTTAACTGCAGCTGTATTTGGGAGCTTTGTGTCCAACATACACATTTGTAAATATACAAACTGACAGCAACATTAGGTTAGTGGTTTTGAACAATCACCGTGAAAATGAACACATGCAAGCCATATTAATAGGAGGTTTTTTTTTTTCCTCTTTCAGATGGAGCAGAACTACTGTGCCAGGAGAACAGCACTGCAAGGAAATTACATCTATAGTTTCCTGGCTGTATGTTTCAAATGTTATTATTTACATAGCAATCTGTTTCAGCATTCTGAATGCGATGCTTGGATCATAAACCATTTTAAAAGCTTGTCTAAAAAGATATGTAAGCACAATAAAACCCTCTGCTGGAGAAAGATACTGTATCAGATTCCCTCTTGCATTAGTAATAAGATCCTTCAGACAACTGACTCTGCTGCTGAAACTCCTGCTCAAATTATGGATGTATATTAAGTGTCACTCTTGACCACCAAAAACTAAAAAAAACAAAAGAGAGAGACTTGTCCTTCTACTCTGTCCAACAGAGAGATGTCACACACCAGCCAATGTAAAAGTCATAAATGCCAATAACATGTAAGAAATGTTTAACATTCAAGATACTCCAAACTAGGGGCTCTTGGGGCATCTGTTGCTGGAAAAGAATGGTGAGAGAATGCAAGAAAAGGGGGATTTCTTGTGAAAACTCCAGAACCCTGGAACAGTATCATAAATATTTGGGTCTTGTACTTCAGATTGCATAAATTCTGAGAAATGTTAGGAGAAAGTTGGGAGAAACAGCACTTTAGGCAAAGCACAAAGTGTATGTGTTGATGCAGCCATAAATATTTAAAAATAACATTATGGTCACATAATCTGGTCAAAGCCCATTGAAGTTCTAGCTGGGACTTTGTACATTCTGAAATTAATGTTGTGTATTCAAAAAATGGGTATGTTGAGCATAAAATTTAGCACTCTATGTTTATTAAGGTCAGAATCATAGAATCATAGAATCGTAGAGTTGGAAGAGACCACAAGGGCCATCCAGTCCAACCCCTTGCCATGCAGGAAATCACAATCAAAGTATCCCCAACAGATGGCCATCCAGCCTCTGTTTGAAGACCTCTAAGGAAGGAGACTCCACTACACTTTGAGGGAGTTTGTTCCACTGTCGAACAGCCCTTACTGTCAGGAAGTTCCTCCTAATGTTGGGGTGGAATCTCTTTTCCTGGAGCTTACATCCATTGTTCCGGGTCCTAGTCTCTGGAGCAGCAGAAAACAAGCTTGCTCCCTCCTCAATATGACATCCCTTCAAATATTTAAACAGGGCTATCATATCACCTCTTAGGTTCTAGTCCTTAAAGTTGGAAAACAACAACAACTCAGCATGAAAGGTAATGCATAATAAAATTTCAGAAGGTAAGGTAGGCTGAGGTATAGTGTAATGCTGAATTTCTAACTATTAGGGAAAATAAGTCTTTGATGCTCTGTGTAGTTGTTGTTGTTTTCTCCACTTGCTTGACCAATTATGTAAAATCAGCAACTATATGTAAATCTGCATAACCTATACATTTTGAAAGTTCAACTTTTCTTTTTGAATATATATAGCTTCAGATTTAACTCAGTGTTCTTCAAGAATGCAGAATTGGACAAATGAATCCTGATCCCTTGGACGTATTTTGAGATACTTAACCAATAGTATGCCCTTCCCATTATAATGCATAAGTGCAAAAGTGGATATACAGTGGGACCTTCTTAACTGCTGGGGTTTGGTTCCAGGACCTCTCATGAATACCAAAATCCATGGATACTCAAGCCCCATTAAATACAATGGCATAGTAAAATGGTGTTCCTTATATAAAATGGCAAAATCAAAGTTTGTTTATTTTCGTATGTGTGTGTATTCAATCATTCACAGCTCAAAAATATTCAAATATATATACATTTGTTCTTCTCAATTTGTGGGGGATCTGTTCCACCCCAACCCCTGCAAATTGGAAATATCGCAGCTAATCAAGCCTCATTGGTCATAATGGGAGTGTGCTCCTGCGCATGCCCCATTTTGTCCCTCCTTGCTTGCCGTCCGTGAAGGACCAAAACCGCAAATTCCAAGTCCACGAACTGGGAGGGACGAGTGTATATATATATTTGAATATTTTCAAGCTGTGAGTGGTTGAATCAGTGGATAAAAAAAAAAATCTGTGGATATGGAAAGCCTACTGTATATACTAGGCTCTTACTCCATACAAGACCTCTTGCTTTTGTAGTAACAAACTAACAATGCCATGCTTCTGGGCAAAGTCCAGGTCCCAGAAAAAAGGTCCTAGACCAGGACACAGGTTCTAGAATAAAGGCTCTGAATTAAGACACAGGTCCTAGAATTTAAAGTATCTGGTACCTTAGTTTATTTTTAGCTCTCTACTGGGCATTTGTTGAAAGAACCACATTAGCTATTAGTTAATGCCACAAGTGCAACACAAATGTTACTTAAGATGTTCAGGCTAACATAATACAGTTTGAGCTTGCCAATTCAGAAATGCATTATGTTCAGGCAGTACATCCAAAAAGGTACAGAGATCATAGGTATAAATATGCCAAAATCCTCTGAAGTAATCAACATTTGGTCTGCAAGACATCCACTCAATAGTGTAGTAAGGGAGGGCTGTTGAAGATAACAGCTGCTATCTGAAGTCCAAAGGAGCTAGAGTGACAAAGTGTTATCTAAGGAGGCATCACCCTCCCCCATCCCATCTCTCCGTGTTTTCCCAAAGCAAAAGCCACCTCACTCCTTATCTTCAATAGAAACTGTATCTTTGTTTACTTGGCTATGTTACTAGGACATAGAAATGTCACTGGATCAGATGA
This sequence comes from Sceloporus undulatus, assembly GCF_019175285.1. Taxonomy (NCBI): domain Eukaryota; kingdom Metazoa; phylum Chordata; class Lepidosauria; order Squamata; family Phrynosomatidae; genus Sceloporus; species Sceloporus undulatus. Next base: position 234,516,219 of record NC_056525.1, read on the forward strand.
TTCAACCCTACTCCGTTGCTTAATAGCATGTGATAAGACCTGGAACTTGTTAAGAGAAAACAGTCTTGAGAGGCTAAGCAGTAAATTTATACTGTAGAGGTAAAGGATTTTTCTCTTGACCAGGGTCAAGGTTGGCATGGCTGGACATAGGCCAAGGACCACATTACATCAGTGGACACATTGTTAAATCTCTGGAGCCTAGCTATTCCTCCACTTCATTTTTACTACGCACTTTTTTGCCCTCTCTGAACAAACAGTGACAGAAGTACCAGTCTGCAATTAATGTGGAATGGATCCAGAAGGAAAGAGCAAACAGATTATGGAGATAGTGACAAAGATGTGAGCTCACAGCACCCTGAAAGCATCTCATCTAAAGGAATCTTAAAGTCAACACTGCCAGAAAGTCACATATATCTCACAGAAGTTTTCTGAAAGTGCTGTGAACAATTTGCATCCGATTCAGACTTTTGTGAAAGAGAAGAATCTTCTTCAAATCAGAGCCCCCAAATCTCTACCCAGCATTGGAAAGATTCTAGGAAATGTGGTCCAAAAAAGTTATGTTTCCATGCATACTCAGGGACAGCAACATGTTTGAATGCAACCCATTAAAATCTTCTGTGCAAAGAAAACTAGCATGCACTCTGATGGGTCTTCTATGTTTTTGGATTATACCTTGACTCTGCCAAATGGGAGCTGTAGTCCAAAAACTAACATTACCATGCTCTCGATTTGTCATGAGCACAACACTCCCTTCCTTTTTATAACAAGGCTGGACAACCTTCAGTCCTGTGCTCAGCTGGACAAATATCCAGCAAGCCAGGCAAATTTCCCCCACTCCTAAAATTCCATGTATCTTTTATTTGATTCTTTTAAAAAACTGGCAGCTATGTGCCTTACCACTCTCCTGTGCTAGTCTGCACATTTAGCCAGTTTTTTTTTTTAAATGTACACAGGAATACAGTTATTTCCTTTGCAGCAAATCTACATTTTCTATTTCTTTGGGATGGGATATTTTTATGGAAAAAGGTCTTGCAGGAGTATTATTCAAGGGTGTGGGGGGACGACAATGACGACAAGATATATATAGACAGGTTGCTTACGCAACCAGTGAATTTCCATGTGACCGACAAAGAAATTATTAGTTCCCTATCCTCATGCCCTGTCCATATGCTGCCATTTGTTTATAACCCAAACATTGTTGGATCTAGTTTAGTCATTAGTTCCAAGAACCGAGAACTGTTTACTTTTTTCAGTTTCCAACTAAGTTTTAATTTTTTAATAAGTAGCCCTGACAAAAGAAACCTTGGGTCTCGGGTTACTCACAATATAACCTAGTTACATTAAGACCTTATTCCATCTTGCATTTAATTTTACTGCAAAACCCTTGGGGTATAGTCTAAGAAAATGACAAGATACTGAGACAAAAGACTGAGCCAAAGCTATTGTTTCATTTTCTGCTTGTTCTCACTGGTCTTTTCATCAGATAGACATGGATTCAAGCATCCTCATTTGTGACATTCAGTACCAGTTCCTGCCAGAGACAGGATACTGGGGTTAGAGTGAGCATTGCTTAATCATCTTTCATCTTTTATGCATGGAAGGCTTTAACATACAAGCACAGATTTCTGCTTAAGTGGCCAACATTCTGTCCGATGCCAAATAAAATAAACCACAATGCCCTGCTATAACTGAGACATTTGTTTAACTAAACATATTAAACAAATAGAGCTCTCAAGAGTTTAAAAATAGATTGAGACCATTTTGTTTAGTTCTCATCGCAACCATTGTATGCACTGAAGACACTTGAACTGTACGTATTGATTGCTCGCAGTTAAATAGATATCACTCTGATTTGAAGTTTTTAAACAAGATTTCACTAATAGGGATACCATTTTCTTGTTACCACAGAGCTGTGTTTTATCAAAATAACCACCCACTGATTATTATGTAGAACTAACCCTCAGATTATTTAAAGTGGCATCTTCCTGGAGAGCAGACAACTGAAATTAAGCCTTCAAAATAGCCACAGAGACTTTCTATAGCCCAATTCTTGCTGGCACACTTCCTCTGGAGATAATATAGTGCCAATCTTCTGTATGCTTATTCAGAAACAAGTCCCACTAAATTCAGTAAGTTTTCCTTCCCAAGTAAATGTGCGTAGTGCTGCAAACTTGGAAGTGTAATTCTCCACACATTTCTTCTTTAGTAAATGCCACTGTGTTCAGAGGGGTTTACTGTTGTGCCACACAAGTGCAAAGGAATTGGAGCTCGATGGCCATCACATTACTTCCACTTCTAACACTCTGCCCAAGCTAAGCTGCAAACTGGTTTTTATCTGCTTCTTCTCATTTTCTTGCATGCACAGTGAGCTCATCCAAGAGGCTTCAGAATCCTAAGAGCTAGAAATTAAGTTGGCTTCAGTACAGAAATCATCCATCTTAAATTATCTCATAGTTTGCTGTGCATTTTAGGCAGACAGAAGGAAAAATATTTATGTGTCAGCCACAAATCTTGTAGAATTTAACCGCATAATGCACATGCTATTTATTCCATGGAAAAAACTTCCTACTAATGGCTTATGGGTTGCTTCGTGTGTATGTATGTGAATAAATACATTAAATTTCATTCTTCTGTGTTGACCCTTCCTTTTCTAATCTGTCTTTCTTTGACGTGCAAATTATTCTGCAAGATGCCCAAGAAAAGTTAAGTTCATGAGGGGGACATATCCATTCTCTGAAGCAGTAAAAATGTGTCTCATTATATTACAGTACACCCAGGGACACCTTTTCCAGGTATATGCTATGACCAAGGCTGCATCCACACTGCAGAAAGAATTCAGTTTGACACCACTTTAACTAACCTGGTTCAATGCTGTGGAATTCTGGGAATTGTAGTTTTGTGAGAGCTCTGGTGCCACATCAGCTTACCATATAACATAATGCAACGCTATGTGTGAAATGGCCTGGGGTCTCCAAAGACTGAGATTGCTGTCACACCGCAGAGTAAATGCAGCTTGACATCATTTTAACTATCTTGACTCCATCCTATGGAATCCTATAATTTGTAGTTTGTATTGCCACCAGAGCCAGCTGACAGAGGTGGCTAGATAGCGCACAAAACTACAGCCCCAGAATTCCATAGCACTGAGCCATGGCAGTTAAAGAGGTGTCAAACTGCATTAATTCTGCAATGTAGACACAGCCTGAGAGGGTTTAAAGCAAAAGTATGAGCAGAACCTGGCAGGGATTGGGGGCTGGAGTGAGCAGAGAATTAGATGGTGGAAACAAAAGTTCCAGTAGTATTGCTCCTGTTAACAAAGAACACCAACACACATGTTTCTGAACATATACAAAGTTTGCTTCCCAAAGGCAGTTAACATCTTGTTCATCTGGATGTTGACTTTCTATCTCTTGGAATCTGGTGTCCTGTGTCCAAGCTATTTTTCTGATATTGATAGGGAGTTCCTAAACTAGACTATGGCCCATTACAGATGGGCAAAAAGTATGTGCCACACACATACTAGGGTTAGAAAGGGGTGTCCTTTCCGGATGCCCCTAACCCTAGTACGCACCGAGCAGGTACAAAATGGTGGTGCCCGTTCTACATGGGTGCCTCCATTTTGATGTTGCGGACGCCTAGCGTCCACACGTCACGCGGCGTAAATGCCGCGAATGCAACACTGGCAACTTGCGGCGCCATTACTGCACCGCAACAAGCAGCTGCATTTTGCAGCTTCTTTTTTGTTGCGCAGAGGAGTTGTGCGGTTTGGCCGCTGGGGCTCTGCTCAGCAAATGACAGTGCCAGCAGACTGCCCTTTTTGGGCGGTCTGTAAAGCGCCTATAAGAACAACCATCTCTAAAGAGCCAGTGTGGTGCAGTGATTTGAGCACTGAATTATGACTCCAGAGACCAGGTTTCAAGTTCCCGGTCAGCCATGAAACTCACTGGGTGATCTTGGGCAAGTCACACTCTCTCTGCCTAAGAGGCAGGCATAGGCAAACCCCCTCTGAACAAATCTTGCCAAGAAAACTCCACAACAGAGTCACCTTAGGGTTGCAGTAAGTCAGAAATTACTTGAAGGTACACAGCAGCAAAGAACAGTTACGCTGGATCAGACCAAAGGCTGATCTAGTCTGCATCTGCACTGCAGAAATAATTCAGTCTGATGCTGCTTTAACTGTCATGGCTCAATGTTATAGTTTTAGAGGCATTTAACCTTCTCTGTCAGAGAACTCTGGTGCCACAACAAACTACAAACCCTGGGATTCCATAGCATTGAGCCATGGCAGTTAAAGTGATGGTACATTTTAAAAGTGCAGATTCAGCCCTAGTCCAGCATTCTGTTCTCAGAGAGACCAAAGAGATCCCTGCAGGTGTCCCACTCCTTCCTTTGCTGGTGGTCCACAGCAAATAGTATTTGGTGACACACTGACTCTAATATTGGGAACAATGCACAATGCTTCAGGACTAGTAATCATGGGTAGCCTTATCTTCTGTGAGTGTTTTTATCTTAATCCCTCTTTAAAGCCATCCTTAATTTGTGGCCATCACTACATCTTGCAGTAACAAACCTCCCAACAGTGTGAAGAAAAACACTCAGTGTCAAGAACTTGCTTCTACTGATCCAGAATCTCCCAACAGTTCCCCAGGATGACCATTGGCTTCAACATTATTACGTTTTCTTCACATTTCTGCCACTTATCTAGAGGACATGATGAGACCCAACATTTAATGGTTTGAGTTTAATGGTTTGAACCAGGGGACCTGGGTTCGATTCCCAGCTTGGCCATGAACCCCACTGGGTGACCCTGGGCAAGTCACACTCTCTCAGGCCTGTTACAGACAGCCAAAATAAAGCTGCTTCGAGTCACAGTGGAGGTATGGTGTTTCAATGATGCATGCATCCTAAAAGTCCAGAAGCCTCACCAAAGCCACACTCTAGTCCTTAGGGCTGGAGCGTGGCTTTGGTGCAACTTCTGGACTCTTAGGACACATGCATCATTGAAACACCATACCTCCACTGTGTCTTGAAGCAGCTTTATTTTGGCTGTCTGTAACAGGCCTCAGTCTCAGAGGATGACCATGGCATACCTCCTCTGAACAAATCTTATCAAGAAAACCCCATGACAGGTTCCTTTTAGGGCTGCCATGAGTAGGAATCAACTTAAAGGTACACAACACACACAAACAGGACATGACAACAGGTCACACATTCCGTGTTAAGGGAGTGCAGTCACGATCTGGAATATTAGGTTTGTTTACACAACAGCTGGGACACACATTGCTTCACTTGAAACTTGATTTTAAAAATGAAACCGGTCATTCACCTCCATCATCCTGTTGTGAAGGGGAGGAGTACAACAGAGCAACACGCTGTTCATGCCTTCGCATTCGGAGTCCATCACCAAAATGTGTACCACCAATAAACCATATTGCCGCAGGAACCCCCTACAACACATCCATGAGCACTAAGGACAAGGATCCTTCTGGTTGTGAGTCTTTTAGCTCTGGACAGTGACCACGAGAAAAAAGATTTAGTCCATCTAATACAATTATGGATCAGTGGCAACCCTAAGGGATGGAAGAGAAGATGCACTGGAAAGTATGAAGCGTGCACTCTTGTGTGCGAAAGCAGATGCTACAACAAACTGATTATTTTATGATGCCCCCAAGATCATGTCTCTCTCAGCTTGCCATCTAAAGGTTCCTAGAGGCTCAGGTAATCTCTAGCCATCTTTGTTACTTCCTGGCCAAATGTTTCTTTAATTGCCTTGGGAGCAGAGATACAAATCACCGACCAAGGCAATGTAATTTATTTATTAAAATTATACAGGTTTGAGCGTTGGACTACGAGTCTAGAAATCAGGATTCGATTCCCAGCTGGGCCATAAAACCCACTGGGTTATGGGTTGACGTAGGGTCACCATAAGTCCGAAAGGACTTCATGGCATACAACAACAACAAGAATCCCCCCCAAAACTGAGACGGAGGAGACTTACAAAAAGTTAAAGCAACTACAAACAAAATCACATGTAAAGACAAATTAAAGAGCAAGCGTGGCGCAGTGGTTTGAGTGTCAGACTACATCTCTGGAGGCTGGGGTTCGATTTCAGCTCGGCTATGAAACCCACTGGGTGACCTTGTGAAAACCACATGCTCTCAGCTCAGTGGAAGGCAATGGCAAACCTCCTCTTTAGGAACTTGCCAAGAAAACCCCACGATAGGTTCGCCTTAGGGTCAACATAAGTTGGAAACAACTTGAAGGCACACAACACGCACATATACACACTTCCTAGCTGGTAGCTATCCCCGGGGCTGTTTATTAACATAGAATCAAAGGCGGTTAATGAAAATAACTCTAAGAATACATACTAAAAATAAAATCTAATGATAACTTTCCAGTGGCCAGATTTGCCATTTCCCACACCAACCTACAGCAATCTTAGGGTGCATCAACACTGTAGAAACAATGCAGTTTGACACTACTTTAACTGCCATGGCTCTTTCCTACAGAATCCTGGGATCTGTAGTTCTGTGAGGCACCACCACTCTTCGGTGAGAAAGGCTGAAGACCTTGGGATACTATAGATCCCAGAATTCCATTAGACTGTGCTACAGCACTTTAAGTGGTGTCACACTGCATTATGTCAACAGGGAAGAAACATGCCAAGAAAATCCCGTGAGAGGGCTGCCATAAGTCAGAAAGGACTGGAAGGCACACAACAACAACAACAACAAAAACAACAACAGATGCACCCTCAGACAGTCAGAAAGGCAAGACACTGAACATGTAGAGCGGAAGAGAAATGCAAGCTTGTAATGAGGGTTGCATCCGCACTACAGAAAGAATCTGGTTTGACACCACTTTAACTGCCATGGCTCCATGCTATGGAATTTTGTGAAGCGTCGTTTGTTGTGGCAGCTCTGGTGCCACAACAAAAGACGTTTCCCAGAATTCCATAGCATGGAGCCATGGCAATCAAAGCGGATTCTTTCTGCAGTGTGGATCCAACTGAGCAAACACTCCTTCCTTGGAGGCTAACAGATGTTTGGCTCTCCCTTCGCCTTCTCCTTGTTGGAAAGGGTTTACTGTTTTTCTTTTCAAAAAAATTCTTTGCACACCAGAGGATCTGCCTTCCCACAGTGACACCACAACAAGCCCAAGGTGAACAACAGATGCCTCCAAGCATTGCACTAAGGGCTTTGCCCCTGGGAGGGCAGCCTCACACACACACACTGCCAAGAGCAAACGAGATGATGCTCCTTTCTAGTCCCCCCTGGAGGCAGGGGCTGGGTGTCTTCTCCATCTCCAATAACCTGGCCTCCCACCAGCTCCCCAAAGGGCCACAAAGCTGGACACAGCTGCAAAGCCTGCAAGGCAAGACAACCTCCCTGCCAAGAGAGGGATGAAGGGGTCTCTCATCCAGTCTCACCTGTTCCGCTCAGCCAGGTAGCTCCCAGGGTCCTTCTCACCCTCTAGGCACCTGGACCAGCCATTGGCAGTCTTCACCCAGGTTTGGCCAGGAGAGCGCCAGTCTTGCCCTAGGAAAGGCATCCTTGACAGCCACTGGGGTCTGTGATACTGTGTATATATATATATATGTGTGTGTGTGTGTGTGTGTATATATATAGTGTGTGTACCTGATCTCTACAAAAAAATATGTGTGTGTGATTTTAAAAATAAAATATGTCCCTGTGAGATTTAAAATAAAATCTGATTTGTGTGTGTGTGAGACAGAGAGATTTAAAAATATAATTGGTGTCTGTGTTTGACTTAAAATGAAACACACTATTCAAAACCGAATACAGTTTGTGTGTGTATGTGGTTTAAACACAAATATAATTTGTTTGTGGTTTTTTTTTAAAAAATGCGTGTGATTTTAAAAAAAATCCTATAAGGTGTAGTGTGTGTGTGTGTGTGACTTTTTTTTAAAAAAAAGAGAGATATAATGTGTGTGTGTGTGTGATGTAAAATAAACTACAATGTGTGTGTGTGTGTGTGTGTTGCAATAAAGCACTAACCCCGGAGTGTCTTCTGGGCGATCTCTGCTTGCTTGGCTTCCTCTCTCTGCAAAGCAAGGCACCCCAAAAGGGCAAAGGGATCCTTGTTTTTGTGCTGCAGCAGCAGCTCCTCTGCTACAGCGCTGCTTCCTCTGCCTATTTATCCCTTGGGCTGCTCTTTGTTGCCGGAAGAAGAGCAACCCAGGCTCCTCCTTCTCAGTCCTGGGATTTGGGGAGGGACACGTGGCTTTGTTGATCAGGGAAGCTGCCCAGGCCTTTGGCTTTTCCTCTGGTGCTGGTGGCGCAACCCTGGCCCTCTGCTGCCAGGACCACCCTCCTTTGGAGGCTCCCCAGAGCAAAGCATGTTTATGTGTGTGTGTGTGTGTGTGTGTGTGTATATATATATATATATATTGGAAAGTCCCTTTGCTTTGCTCTCTCTCTCTCTCTCTCTCTCTAATATATATTGAAAAGTCCCTTTGCTTTGCTATACATACATACAATAATATATAGAAAAGTCCATTAGCTTTGCACTCTCTCTCTCTCTCTCTCTCTATATATATATATATACACACATACATACAGTCAGCCCTCCTTAGCCACAGATTTTTAGCCAAAGATTCAAGAATCCATGATTTGAAAATGCTTTATACACACACACACACACACACACACACATATAATTCCAGAAAGCAAACCTTGATTTTGCCATTTTAAATATTTTTATGTATATTTATATATACATATTTATATACATAAATATTTTCTGTTCAGTATATATATGTAGAAAAGAAAGGGACTTTTCCCTATTCCCTTGAAAAGAAAGGGACAATATATAAAGGGACTTTTCAATATCTATCTATCTATACAGCAAAAGGACTATATATAAATAGCAAAGCAAAGGGACTTTTCAATATATATATATATATATAGAGAGAGAGAGAGAGAGAGAGCAAAACAAAGGGATTTTTCAACACACACACATACAGTGGACCCTTGTTATCCACTGAGTTTTGGTTCCAGGACGCCTGTGGATAACAAAATCCATGGATGCTCAAGTCCCATTCAATACCAAAGAATATCAAAACGGTGATACAAAAGAACATATAATTATTGTTTTTATCCCCCCCTTCCCCAGTTCTTCTTATTGGAAAAAAATAAGTAAGAATGCAGTGGCTCAAGTGGTGAAGATGCTGACTCTGTTGATTGCAAGATCAGCAGGCTGCCAGTTTGAGGCCCAACTGCTGATGGGGTGAGCTCCCATAACTAGTCCCAGCTTCTGCCAGCCTAGCAGTTTGGAAGCATGCAAATGCAAGTAGATAGATAGGTACTACTTCGGTGGCCACATGATCGCAGAGTTATAAACACTATGGTTTATTGTAAGGCGGGGTGGGAATTGTGCAGTCCTCCAGATGTTGGCATGCAAATCCTGCCCAGAAGTACTAAGCAGGACAACAAATGTTGAGGAACTCTGAGAGTTCCAGGTCAGCCACATCTGTAGGGCCACACAAGACCCATCCCATCTTCGGTGTAAAGAAAAACAATTGTACACTCATTGTTTCCACCACTCGCATGCCTGCCAACATTTCAGGATAAGAACCAGGACACATGTGGCCGAGTGTGGTCACAATGGCAAAAGTTAATAATGAAGAAGAACACACAAACTAGGAGTTTACTTTTGCCTGAGTCTACTGGGAAGGGATGTGATGGCTTAGAACACTCCTCTAGGCATTTGTAGCTCTTCCAGTGCAAATCAATGGTCAATGTCTGGCAGATGTTGACCACAGACTTGCACTGAAGGACCTAGAGATTCCTAGAGAGGTGTTCTCTCAGGTAGAAACAGTGTTTTTGTTATTTGCACTTTTTCCAAATTCACGGGGGTACTGTGCCTCTAACCCCAACAAATGTGGAGGGATGAGTGTATACGAAAAGCAGGACTGGACACAGAAGAAGGAGGAGTCAAAATAGGAGGAAGGAATATCAACAATCTAAGATACACAGACAACACCATACTGCTAGCCAAAAACATCACAGATTTGAAACTAAGGAAGATCAAGGAGGAATGTGCAAAGGCAGGCTTATTGTTGAACATAAAGAAAACAAAAATACACTGGTGCCTCGGGATACGAAATGATCGGGTTACGAAATTTCCGGGATACGAAAAAGTTGGATTGGCAAAAACTGTTTCGGGTTACGAAATATTTTTCGGGTTACGAAATTCATTTCGGCGCGAAATTCAAATGCTGCAAAGTGCAGCTATAGGCTTTCCAGTGCTATGGAAAAAGTGTTTCGGGTTACGAAATTTTTGGGTTACGAAAGGAATGGCGGAATGAATTAATTTCGTAACCCGAGGCACCAGTGTAATGACCACATGAAATGTACACAGATTTGACCTAGACAATGAAGAAAGAGAAACAGTAAAAGAATTTTCATACCTGGGATCAAATATTGACCAGAGTGGAGACTCCAGTCAAGAAATCATAAGAAGACTAAGAATGGAGAGGGGAGTATTTGAGAACTAGAAAATATCCTAAAATGTAAAGACATACAACTGAGCACGAAAGTTAGAATCACACAAGCCATTGTATTACCATGTATGGATGTGAGAGCTGGATAGTTAATAAAGTGGATAGGAAGAGATTGAATTCGAGATGTGTTCCTGGAGAAGAGTGCTGAGGTTACTATGGACAGCCAAGAAATCAAACAAATGGGTCCTAGAGCAGATCAAACCAGAAATCTCTCTGGATGCAAAGATGACCAGATTGAGGCTGTCGTACTTTGGCCACATCATGAGGAGGCAAGACTCATGAAAAAGGCAATAATGTTAGGAAAGGTGGAGGGAAGGAGAAAGAGAGCAAGGCCACATGCCAGATGGATAGACTCTATTAAGGAGGTCAAGGGTATGAATATGCAGGACCTGAACAGAGCAGTGGAGCATAGGGAGCCTTGGAGATGTCTTATCTACAGGGTTGCCATAGGTCAAGATCGACTTGAGGATGGATAGCAACAACAACAAAAACAACTACTGTATATATAAAATTCATCTCACAACTGTGAATTTTCTGCCAAAGAGGGATTCCTAGAGTGAACATATTAATCAAAAAACTGCAAATACAGCTGCCCCTCCAAGTCCTTGGACTTGAAATCCGTGGACTTGAAAATCCATGGAGGGGTGACCGCCTCAATGGGGCCCATGCTCCACATGCACTCACCCCATTCAGTCCTATGGGGCTTGGATATGCACAAGTTTTGGAACACACTGGAATGTGTGTGTCTGGAACAGATCTCCTGCAAGTTCCAAGGGGCAACTGTAATCAAATCTGCAAAAGTCAAAGCCACAAAGGTAGAGTGCCAACTGTAGTCAAAAGCCTGCCTAAACAAAAAGGTTTAACCTACTGGAGGAAGAGAGCAGGGAGGATCTAACTGGACCTTCCATATAAAAGAGTTCTACACTTTGGAAGCAGCCTGATGACTCTGAGTCTGGAGGTAACAGCACTGTACTGAGATGATACTAACCCTAGGGACACCACTGAATCAAGCCTGGGTCTGTTTTGCATGCAGCCATCCTAGCTGGTGTGTGTTTAAATGTGTGCGTGTGTAAAATGTGAGGAAATATTAAACACTGGCCCCATACAGACAGGCCAAAATAAAGCTGCTTTGGGTTATTTTGGAGGTATGCTGTCTAAATGATGCATGTGTCCGAAGAGTCTGGAAACCATGCCAAAGCCATGCTCCATTCCTAAGGACGCATCATTTAAACAGCATACCTCCAAAGTGACCTAAAGCAGCTTTATTTTGGCCTATCTGTATGGGCCCACTTTTATCTTTTTAATATTGTAATAATTTATATCTGTTTTAAAGAATCACTTTCTATGTGTTTAAATAATGGCTAAATACCCAACTCTTCCAGACAAGGCAAATGTGTTGAGAGATTTTGGTACAGTATACCCTCCACATTTGTTGGGGTTAAGGACACAGGACCCCTGTGAAAGTTGAAAAACTGCATTAAAAAAACCCCACACTATTTATTTTAACCTGAGAGAACATCTCTGAAGGAATCTCTAGGTCCTCAAGGGCAACTCTATGGTCAGCATCTGCCAGACATTGACCATAGAATTACGCTGGAGGACCTGCAAACACCTAGAGAAGTGTTGTCTCTAGGAATTTCTAGGCCGGCCTTTGGCAGACGTTGACAACCAAGTCATGCTGGAGGACCTAGAGATTCCTAGAGAGAACATATTAATCAAATTCGTAAATAATCAAATCTGCAAAAGTCAAAGATGCAAATGTGGAAGGCAGACTGTATTTGTTGTTGCAGGTCTCAGGTTTTTAAAAATAATAATAGCCAAATGATGTTTCTTTTGATATGCCCAGCGCACAGCTGCACCAGGAATGTTCCAGGTTTTCTTCCCAGCTCATATGGGGTGACAATCAATAGTCCAGCAACTACCCTAAGTGTATAGTTTAGACATGGGCCTGACATCCCCTCCTGTGGATAGATAATCTGGGGCAGACACTCAGATTCCTTGGCAGCTGCTCTCTGGATGGAAAGTATTTCCTGAAGGTAGAAAATTTGAGAAGTACGTTTCTAGGGAAGTGATCATGTAACAAGCCATCTCTCTTTTCTTTTACTTTAACCTACTTCACAGGACTGCTGAGAAGGTGAGATGAGGTGAGGCTGATAAATCACTTAGGAGACAGGCATTTAATAACATCCTTCTAAACTAACTAATAAGCCAGAGGCTTCTAATGTTGGTCCCCTACTCAAAGACTTTGGGTGCATCTGCACTGTAGCAGTAATGCAGTTTGACATCACTTTCACTGCCATGGCTCCATCCTACAGAATCCTGGGATTTGTTGTTTGTTTGAGGCACCAGGTATCTTTGGCAGAGAAGTTAAAGACCTTGTGAAACTACAAATCCAGGTTTCCATAGGTGTAGCTGCAGCACAAAGTAGTCTCAAACTGCATTATTTGTACAGTGTAGATGCACCCATTGTCATTTCAATTTCTTGTGCATTAAGCATGCAGGAAAGCAGAGCTATAACTATAGGAGGGAAGGAGGGCAAAGGAAGAATATTGTTTCCCAAATAAGAATTTTGCCCCAAATGAAATTTTCCTTCGTTTCCTCAGATTGCTAGCATTGCAGTACCTTAATACTTCAGTTGAACATTTAGAAATATGATTTTCAGTGTGCTACTTTCTGCCAGTGCTAGAAATTTGGGGACTAAAGGGAAATTTTGTTGAGGAGACGATTCTTATTTAAAGGGGCAATGCCCTCATTGCCTCCATAGCTATGCCTCAGCAATAAATAATATAATTGTCATTTTGTTTTAAAGATTATGTATCTTGGTCCTTTCCTCTCACCTATTCCATATGTTTCTGTCTCTCAAGTTCTTTTGTTTTTGTTTGACTCAGCTATTAAAACTGGAGCAGCCTTTGTGCATGATGTGGGTGCATAGGATACTTTCCATGCTGAGATTATTATTTTCAAAGTCTGGGAGCATTCTTATTTAAACAGCAGTGACAGGCCCTGTTTTTGCTGTGGTCAAATGGAAAACTGTTTGTTGTAAGGAGGCACTGGATATTATGCAAGTATGTAAACAAGTAACAAAAAGGTTTAAAAAATAGTGTAATGAACCACAGGATTCCAGCCACGTCTCTTTGTGTTTGTGCAGGAACTTCTACAATCCTAAAAGGCAATTGAAAATACACAGTGAAAATGCAACTAGGGTACAATTTTGAACAGAGATGTTACTAGCATAGAGACCAGTTAAGAACTAATTTCTTATTAAAATCTAACTAAAATAGCTATTGTTGCTAAATTTGCTAGTCTCAATAGAGTAGATCCTCTGAATCATTTCACTAAGCAGTAATATCAACACCTATGCAAATCCCATTGACTCTAGTTGGGACTAGCAACTAAGTTTAATTACTTTTAAAAAAATCACAATACTAAAAGTTAGCAGCCTGAGGTACAAAAGAGACCTAAGTAGCATATCCTCCAACTGCCCTGAATTATCAGGGAGAGTCCTGATTAATCTTCTGTTGTCCCACTTTTTCAGATACTTATAGAATATCCCAGTTTCCCTCTCTTCCTAGGTAAGAGGGATTGGGGTTGCAACTTTAATGCTGTTGTTGTGTGTCTTCAGGTCATTTCCAACATATGGCAACCCTAAGGCAAACCTATCGTGGTTTTCATGGCAAGATTTATTCAGTGGAAGTTTGCCATTGCCTTCCCTTGAGGCCGAGAGCATGTGACTTGCCCAAAGTCATCCAGTGGGTTTCATGGCCAAGGGAATTGAACCCTTGTCTCCGGTGTCATAGTCCAACATGCACACTGCACTATGCTGGCTCTCCCGACACTACACAATTGTGGCACTTCAACTGCTGTAGGAGTGTCCTATGGAATCTTGGAATTTGAAGTTTGGTAAAGCTCTACAGCTCTCTGGCTGATATTTCTAAATATCCCTCCCTAGAGAGCAAATCTCAGGATTTCAGAGGATGTTGCCACTCCAGTTAAAATGGGTCCAAGTAGTAAAGGCTTTCTTCTGCCATAATTCACCCTTATAGTTGTCATTTGCATATTCCATGTTTTAGTCCAAGATGCTGTCTGTTCAAGCGGTTCAAATGGAGAAGACCCTCTCTTTGTTGTTATGTAGGAAGGGAAAAGAAGGTGGCTTGAGTTTCCTTATGCAAGAGTGCTTGAGAGATAAACACCCCCCAACTGAAGTCTATCTCTCATGATCCAAGTCACGCTGTCACCCCTTCTCTCTGGGGGCTGATTGATCTACTGACTTGCAGAGTTGCAACAACAGCTGGCACTTGTTGTACAACGTGTTGTGTGTAGTTCAAAATAGCTCAAGGCTGTAAACATAAATCTCTGAATTCTATGTCTCACTACAGGTGTCAGCAGGGCTGCAACTAGCAATGAGTAGTTGCGAAAGGCACAGTGATATCTTGGCCTCAATCAGAAAAGACCTTTTTAGTTATTTGCCTCTACTGAAATAGGCTTGGCTGAGTCAGAAGGCAGCTAATGTTCAGATTGCTGGATGGCTTTGAATGAAGGACTGTTGGTTCTGTGGTATGCCTTGCTGTGGTGAAACTGCTGTGGTGAAAGGTGGACCCAAAGCTCACAGTTTTCCTCCCCCCCCCCCAACAAATGCAGGCATATTGCATTGTCTATGAAAAGCCCACAAGGGGTTAGAACACATTGATCCTGACCAGGTGGGCTTCATGCCAGGCAGATGCCTAGCAGACCCAGTCTGCAGTGTACTCAGTATAATTCACCATTCCAACTAGTCAAAGACTCCTCTAGCCTTACTTTCACTTGATGCTTTGAAAGCCTTTGACAGGTTGGAATGGCCATTTGTTCTTGGGGTCCTTCAAGCAATGGATTTTGGAAATGGCTTCATAGGAGCACTTTATTGAGAGTTCTTGCATGGCAGAGGGTTGGACTGGATAGCCCTTGTGGTCTTTTCCAATTGTATGATTCTATGATTCACTTTATCTATGAGAAATCAGAGGTGATGGTGTTGGTCAATGGCCTCAACTCAACACTTTTTGCACTTTTCAGGGGCACCAGACAAGGATGCTGATTGTCACCCCTCCTATTTGTACAGACAATAGAGCCCTTGGCTAACATAATTTGGCATAATGCTGATATCACTGGCCTTTGCATCAACAACCAACACCATAAGGTTGCACTTGATTTTTTTTATCACATCTAGAATTATCATTTCTGCATCTAAAAAGGACAATTGTGTCCTTTGGTAGTTATTTGGGTCCAAAAATTAACATTAACAAATCCACATTAATGGCTCTAAACATTTCATACCAACAGCAAAAAATCCTGGTAGCTTGCAACTTCATCCCTCAGGCTTTTCTTATTTGGGAATAATCATCACAAAAGACATTCAGCAGCTCATACCCCAAAATTATATCCCAGTAGACATATGGATGCTATGTAAATGAAAGACTTTAAATCCTTCTATCCTTGGTACAAACAAACAAACAAACAGCTTCATTTATATACCGCTTCATACTGAACTAACAGTGTCTAAGCGGTTTACAACTGTAAGCTAATTGCCTCTAACAATCTGGTACTCATTTTAGCAACCTTGGAAGCATGCAAGCCTGAGTCGAGCTTGAGCCCTTTCGCTCGTATTGAACTCGCAACCTTATGGTTTGTGAGTGAGTGGCTGCAGTACAGGCATTTAACCACTGTGCCACCAGGGCTCCTAGGTAGGATTGCATTAGTCAAGATGTTCATGATCCCTCGACTCTTTTTCCTGTTACAAACAATCCCGTTGAGTCCTCCTCCATCTAGATTCAAGAAATGCCAAAAATTAATTGATCAAGTTATTTTCAATAAAAAGTGACCCAGATTTCCCAAATCCATGAAACACATCACTTTCAAGAATGGTGGTCTGGCAGTCCTCTGAAGCTGAGAGAGTGTGACTTGCACAAGGTCATCCAGTGGATTTGAGCCTTGTTCTCCAGAGTCATTGTCCAATGCTCAAACCTCTACACTATCATGGCAGTGCAATTAAAAATTACTAAAATATAATTAAAAATATCAGAAGCCTTAGCAACTTTGTCTATGGTGAAGACTGCTGGGAGCTGCAGTTCAGCAACATTTGGGGGGCTACACCATTGCAAGCCCTAAAATGGAAGGCTTTAGTACATGAGTCCTCTTAAGGGCAATCTCACTCTTTCATCCACTCTTTCACACATGTAAAGCACATGTCTGGAGAGGAAGTTTTGAATAACACATAAGGTGTTCTTGGAAATGCACCAAACTTTGGAAATGGAAAGGTATGTTCTTGTCATGAGAATTCATTGTAGTTCTTACATGATGAAGCATTTATTGCTTTATAAACACCATGGTTTATTGTAAGGCGGGGTGGGAATTGTGCAGCCCTCCAGATGTTGGCATGCAAATCCTGCCCAGAAGTACTAAGCAGGACAACAAATGTTGAGGAACGCTGAGAGTTCCAGGTCAGCTACATCTGGAGGGCCACACAAGACCCATCCCATCTTCAGTGTAAAGAAAAACAATGTACACTCATTGTTTTCACCTCTCACGTACCTGCCAACATTTCAGGATAAGAACCAGGACACATGTGGCCCTGCAATATCGCAGTGTGGTCAAATGGCAAAAATTAATAATGAGGAAGAAACACACAAACTGTGAGAGTCTGCAGGAGTTTACTTTTGCCAGTCTACTGGGAAGGGATGTGATGGCTTAGTCGTTAAGATGCCAGTTCTGACAATCAGAAGATGTGAAGTTTCACAGTTTGAGGCCCAAGTGGCACATGATGGGGTAAGCTCCTGGCAGTTCGAAAGCATGCAAATGCAAATAGATAAATAGGTACCACTTCAGTGGGAAGGTAACAACATTTGGTGCAGTCATGGTGGCCACATGACCACCAGATTAGTCCTCAGACAATGCTAAGACTTTGGCTTAGTAACGGAGATGAGCATTGTCCCCTGCAATCAGTTATGACTAGACATTCATGTCAAGGGACTACCTTTACCTTTACTGGGAAAGACTTGCCCTTTCATTTCCTGTCCCACTTTGAACTCACTTTGCCGCAATTGAATAAGATGAGGATGAAGGGGGAAAGTTGTAGTAGGAGAAAGAAACACATATATACCATTTGTCATCTGTATCCATGGATTATTTATTCATGGATTCAACCATCCATGGGTTGAAAATATTACAAAAGATATAAATTCCAAAAAGCAAACCTTGAGTTTGCTATTGTATAGAAGGGACACCATTTTACTATGGCATTGTATTTAATGGGACTTCAGCATTCATGGATTTGGTATCCTTTGGGAATCCTGGAACCAAAGCCCAGAAGATAGCAAGGGCTTAGTGCACACACTCTATACAATATGGTTATGGTTTGGGGCTTGGAGCTCTGAAGAATCCCTTCTAATTTAATGATTTATAGTGAAATGTCCCAGATTAATGGAGAGGTTAGGGGATGAGCAAAGAATTGGCTCTCAGCTAACCTGGCCACCAGGAGATTCTGGGGTTGTAATACAAAAGTAGCATTTCCAAGCTTTGGGGAAGAGGATTGCTTAAGAGGAAAAAGATTAGTTTCGGCCATATCTTTGCCTGGACCTAGATTTGTCTGCTCGCTGCTAGATATCAATTCAGCTGCTACCTTTTTGTGAATGGGCCAGGAAGATAGAAAGGTGACTCATTTGCACTTCTTCTGAGCCTGGGAAAAAGAGAGATAAACTGAGTTTCTGTAGAATAGTGATGGGTAAAGTGTAATCATCCACATATCCCTAGATGGCAACTTCCAGCATTGGCTCTGCTGCCTATGGATGATGGCTGTTGCTGTCCAGTAACATCTGGTGGGCTTCACTTTGCCCAACCTGGCTGTAAAAGCCAGCAGCCAATAGTTCTGAATCAGGAAGAAACATATTAAGAATCATGGGGCTAAACATTGCACCTGAAGATTCCTTAGAATTCATTACAGTGCTAATCTGTGAACTTTTACCTTTGTCTACACATATACTCATGGGAAGGCTCCTTTTCAAAGGAAACCACACCTAAGGGCCCATTCACACTACCTTTTAAACCTGTTTTGAAACTGATTCTTCCACGTGAAGTTCATATTGGGCCCGATTCTGTCACAATCCATGTCAAGGCTTGCACAAGGAAATGCCCCTTAGCGCGGGCTAACGAGATTCGGGCTAAAATCCGTCTTTTCTCAAAAGACCGGGTTCCACGAAATATGAACTTGCCCTCGATCATGATCGGGGCAAATTCAGGGAGGGATTAAGATCAGAGGGCGGGCAGAGGTCAGAGCATTCCCTCCCCTCATTGGAGGAGGAGGAGGAGGAGGAGGAGGAGGAAAGAGCCAAAGGAAAAAGGGGAATCTGGAGGCAAAGGGTGACAGGAGGCAAAAAGGGGTGACTGACAGGGTCAATTCAGGGCAGGTCGGTTTGATTTGATTTTTATTTTTTATTATTATTATTTTTGGCAAAAAATGTGCATGTTTTTGGCAATAGATATATAGATATATAGATAGAATGTGAGCAGGAGGAAGGGTCAATTCAGGGCAGGTTGAGGGGGGGGCCAGAGCAAGCCAAGCCTCTGCTATCCATCAGGGACCTTTTCCCTTTGATTTTTAAAATTATTATTATTTTTCTCTGTCTATGTGCATATTTTTTGCAATGGGTAGATCTATATTTAGATCTGGCTTCCTCAGGAGCCCATTGCAAGAAGAGTACTTTGCAAAAACCTTTTTTTCCTTTGGAATGAATGCTCCAATGCGAATGAATGTTACAATTCGAATGTAATGTTTCTCTTTCCAATTAGGCAAATTGGCAAATTGATACAGCTTTTGCTACTGTCTCTAAAGAATTCAAGGGTAGCCTAGGGAAAGAAAAAAAATCCATCCTTTTCTGACATTCCGAGGTGAGGAATAATAATAATAATAATAATAATTATTATTATTACCTGTGTATGAGGCATTCTGGGGTGGCAAGGGAGTGGAATACAGGATACAGAGATGGCACTAGCTTGCATTTTGGGGTTGAAAATGGGGCCAAGGGCAGATCATAACCTGCACTGACCCAAATGCCCACAACACACACACACACACACACCAGAGGTTTTTAAATTTGACAAGTGGTGCCTGGTCCTTTAAAAAAATGGAGGGGTGGAAAGCACACTTCTGATGCCCCAATGAATGCTGCAAACATCACGTATGACCATTGCGGAACTAATTTGATTGACAGCCAGGCACCTTCACCTTAAACCCGATTTCTCCAAAGAGGGCATTAGGGTTAAAATGCCCCTGATTGGTAGTCAGCACTTGCTTCTGGAGGGATCCGGGGAGGGAGAGACCGAAGCTTCCCAGTTCCTTTCAGCGCAAAGGTGCCAGTGAGAATGGCCCCTAAGTAAGCACTTGGAAACCCAAAACTTGTCTTGACTTGGAGAACTGGGATGCGCATAATGTGGAACCATCTGAAAGTAAATTCCCAAACTAGATTCAATTCTGTGCAGGTATTGTGGCCATCATGCTAGTGTCAGCAAAGCCATTGCTGTCATTGCTGTTGTTAACTGTCGTCAAGTCAGCTTTGATTTACAGTGACCCTACGAATGAGAGACCTCCAAGTCATGTTATCAACAGCTCTGCTCAGGTCTTGTAGATTCAGGGATGTGGCTTCATTGATTGAGTCTATCCATCTGGAATTATGTCTTCCTCTTTTCCTACTGCCTTCTACCTACCAAGCATTATTGTCTTTTCTGTTGAGTCATGTTTTTTCCAAAGTACAATGGTCTCAGTTTAGTCATTTTAATTTCTAGGGACAGTTCAGGTTTGATTTGCTCTAGGATGCATTTATTGGTCTTTTTAGCAATCCACAGTATCCATAGAACTCTTCTCCAGCATCACATTTCAAATAGGTTAATTTTCTTCCTATCAGCTTTCTTCACTGTCCAGCTTTCACAACCATACACAGAAATGGGTAATATAAAGGCATGAACATTAGTATTCACTTATATACTGTATCTTTACACTTCAGGATCTTGTCTAATTCTTTCATAGCTTCCCTAGCCCTCTTCTGGTTTTTTGACTGCAGGCTCCATTATGATCAATGACTGAGCCAAGGCTGAGTTGATGTTGGATTGCAGCCAGTATCTGTATGAGGCTGTTTCTGTCACTTTTTATGATGCACTGTGCAATCGTACAGAATAAAACATGGTACTGTACCAGGTGGATCAGGAGAAAGTGTTTCCTTGGTTCCAGCCCTCTGGCTGCTTGTGTAGTAGGAGAATTTTCTTTTTAGAATAAATGCTGCCATCTCCTAATGAAAGATTAAGCCGGCAATTAGACTATCATATGACAGTCCCCATCTGCAAATGGCAGCTGAATTGGGAGATTAATGTAAGAGACAATGGCCAATGGAGACATATTACATTGTCACACAGAGGGCAAGGCTAGAACTAATATGTTTAAGGGCTAGAACTGATATGTTTAAGTCATGGCTTAAGATTTTGGTTGAGAAACCTCTCAGTGGTAAGAGTACCTTGACAATTATGAGTCACTGAATAAAACTGAACCTGCTCTGAGTTCTGATAATAACTTTAACACAATCATCCAAGGTGTTGTATCATTGTAACCACTTGGCTTTACCCACCATATACCCTGACTTGGTTGGATGGCAGGTACCAGAAGGCGGAGCAGCCAGAAGCTGGCTCTGCTCCTCATTGATTTATAGAAGGGGAATAATCCTCAACAGTATAGGGAAGAGAATCCTTATTGATAGTTCATGCACAGGAGCAGTCATTTTTGCTGGCCTTTGCACCTTGTTTAATATACAAGAGTGACTTCAAGTTCAAACCATATAGATGTTTAGCTGGTGATACAGTGTTTATCCATATGCCCCAGGATGTATCTATCATTTGCTGATTTGGGTAGGCCTAGTTTTTAAAAACAAAGGAGCAGGTCAAGCTGGTTTCACTTTATGAAGCAAGGTGATGATAAATCCTCCTGTGACTTTGCTATGATTGACTTCTTACCTACTCCAGTCCAAAGCTTCCTTGTTAAGTTGTTTTCAGTTCCTAAATGAATGTGAATAGAAGCTACCCATTGTGTGTATATATTTTCTGATGCCACTCACTGTCCAGTCTGTCCTGGTTCTGATTTGTCTTTCTGTGTATGTAAAGCTGATTAAGTGACAAACGTGTGGATATTTTCCAGTGAAAAAATCAGCACTACTGTATTTGAATGAAATTCTGTCCTGCATTCCAGAATTGGTGGATGGAGTTCTGGGTGTAAGAATGTATTTTCTAATAATGCATTTTCTGGCATATTTCAGATAGAGGTATTTTATTGGCACACATTCTTCACATGCTGTCTCCAACTAAATTCAGTAGGACTTTAAAACTGCATAATTTTTACTAGAAGGGAGTCAGTGTAGTGAAGTGGGTTGAGTGTTGGATTTAGGACTCTGGGAGACCAGGGTTCAAAGAGACCAGCTTTTCTATTGTGCTGAATTGTGCCTTTATGATTAACTGACAGTAACTTCTTGGCAGGGCCATCAGTGTACCAAGTTCAAACAGCAAAATGATGTAAGGAGGCTTTCTTGGTATGTGTTCCTCAACTATAGCTCTTGGCGTTCATCAAAATAATGAAGTGTTGAAGATGCCTATTTCCAGCCACATTTAAGCAAGTTCCATGCAACTTTAACTTAGTGTATACATCTGTGGCACAATTCTGGGGGGTCACATATAGATTAGATATTATTCTTTATATAGCTCTAATCTTGGAGGAGATCCAAGTCTGGATTGTGCCCTGACACCAGTCTCTGCGCTGAAGGACAAGATGGTGCCAGATGGTACGCTCAGGGGGCCCAGTTGTACTTCCTTTTCCTGGTGACAATCCTACGTCAAAGGTCTTCCTCAAGATTAGGGCTTCCTCAAGTATTATCAGAGACCTCAGAGGGGAGATCCACTCCTTTTATGGCCCCAAATACATATTCAGGATACATTCTTCACTGTGGTCTAAGAGGAATATAAACTGTGCTGTGCTAGGGGATCTGTTGCCTCCTGATGCTGTAGAATTGCAATTCCCATCATCCCTCACCATGGGCTACAATGAGTGATAAGACCTGTAGCTCAACAATATCTAAAGAACCAGACATTCCCCTCTCTTTTTCTACAGTTATGCCATACTCTCAAAATGTCCTGAGGTGGCAGAAACAGACCCAATTAATACTCTGTTGTCTCCCTTTCCTCCTATTTTTAAAATGTCCCAGTTTCTCTTTCCCCCTCCTTTGTCCTTTGTCCTCAGATGACACCAGTTGTTGCAAACTCAGTAAGGGGGGGAGGACAGGAGGGAGACCCCAGTAGGTTCAGGCAAAAGCAAACTGTTGCAGCCTGTCCTAGTTTGTCCGTTCTTCCTCATTAATAACTTTTGCCATCTTGAACACACTCTGATGGTACTTGGCCACATATGTCCTAGTTTTTATCTGTACAATATTGGACAGTGTGTTATGTTTCTACTGTGGGATGAGTTACCTGTGATGGGAAGAACACCCTGCTAAAAATAAGTGGGGTTCTGATGTCTGCTGTATGTGGTCACCTGCCTTGTGGGCAAGGTTACTGTTTAGGTCTTTGTAAAACTGTGCAATAACAATGACGTTATCAACCATATGTGTGAAGGTATGTAGGCAAACCTGTCTGAACAGGAACACAGGGAAATACCTGTTGAAGTACCATATCCCTGTGGGTAAATTAAGTCATTTTATTGGTCTTAACTCCTCCATCATCAGTGTATAGTCAGGCTTCTTGGCCTGAACCTTCTTTTTCATAAACCAATCCATCCTCTTTCTCCATACCTTTTCCCCTTGTGTTTCATGTCATATTTAGTTTGTAAGCCAGAGGGCAGGGACTGTCAAATTAACTCTTTATAAGAGAGCCAATGTGCTGTAGTGGTTTGAGCATTGGACTATGACTCTGAAGAGCAGGGTTTGAATCCCAGCTTAGCCATGGAAACCCATTGGGTGACACTGGGCAAGTCACACACTCTCAGCCTCAGAGGAAGGCAATGGCAAACTACCTGTGAAGAAACTTGCCAAGAAAACCCCATGATAGGCTTTCCTGAGGTTGCCATAAGTTGGGAATTACTTGAAGGCACTCAACAACAATGACATGAAAAGCCTCTCTGGGAGCCCTTTTGGCGAAAAAGCAGGGTATAAATGTAATTTTTTTACTTACTTGTTTGTTTGTTTTCTATCCTGCATTTCTTTTCATATGGGACTCAAGGTGGTCTGCAACAAGTAGAGCTCAAATCTTAATACAAACAATTGTGTTAAGAACACAAGGCTGAAACACATTGAAAACATAGTTTTTGATATTGTAAGCTGCCCTGAGTCCCAGTTTTGGGAAAAGGGTGGGATATAAATCATCACCACCACCACCACCACCACCACCATCATCACCATCATCATCATCATCATCATCATCATCATCATCATCATCATTCTGGGAGCATCCACTGAGAAGTCTCTGTTTTGAGTCCACACCAAATGTGCCTCTGATGTGATGGGACTGAGGGAGAAATTGCCCCAGATCTTAAAACTACTGACACCACTTTAACTCCATCCTATAGTATCCTGGGATTTGTAGTTTTGTGAGGCACCAACACTCTTTGGTAGCAAAGGCTAAAGGCCTGGTAAAACTACAAGCTCTAGGATTCCATAGGATAGAGCTACAGCCATTAAAGTGATGTCCAACTGCATTGTTTTTACAGTGTAGATGCAATAAGATGGCAGCAGCAAAGGCACCCTTTCCGTGGTGCAAATAGGAGCTGCTTTTTGCAGCTCCTTTATGTGCTGTGGAAATACCAGATCGGGGCAGTGGCATGTAGTTGCTGCGGCCCCAATCTGGTGCTGAAAGGGGTGGCAGCAAGCCACTCCAAAGGGGAGGTCTGTTTAGCCCCACAAACACCAAGCTGTTACAGATGTCATATTTCTTATTCCAATCCTGACAGAGAGAAACTCTGGTTTAAGGCTGTTTTCCCCAATCCAGTAACCTTCCGATGGTTTGGACTATAGGCAGGGGTGTCACCAAGGATGTGTGTGTGTGTGTGTGTGTGTGTGTGTGTGTGTGTGTGTGCAGATGACACCTTAAGAGGAGGTGACTCCACTGCTCTCCAAATATATTTTGGCAGAAATGGGTTTGTTGTGTTTGCCTGTGTCCCTTTAGAATGCTTTAAAGTCCCTTTAAAATGCTGGGGATGAGTGGGGTGAGGCTCAATGGGAGGTGAAAGGAGAAGTCTCAGGGTTTTGTTAAAAAAAAAAACAACTTTGAATTTTAAAATTATCTTTTTTAAAAAGCCCTAAATGACTCGGGCCCAAGTTACTTGAGGGAATGCCTCTCCCTACACAATCTCAGGACTTCTAGAAAGAAACTATTGGAACATCCCAAAGTTAGACTAAGATCAACTTTTGATAAAGCATTTATTGCTGCTGCCCCAAGACTCTGGAATGGCCTACTGGAAGAGATCTGTCTTATTAACACTCTAGATGCCTTTAAGAAAGCACTTAAGATGGATCTCTTCCGACGGGCGTACCCACCTGATCTATTATGATTGAACTCTGAAAATGTTTACCTCCTAGGGATGATGTGCACATAGATTGTAATAAATAATTTTTATATTGTTTTATAATTGACCGGTAATCAATATATGTATGAAATTGTGGGTTGTGATATTTATGCATTGTAATGCTGATTTTAGCTGTTGTGCTCCTGCCTTGATCCATGGGGAGAGGCGGGAAATATAAATAAAGATTTTATTATTATTTATTATAAATTTTTTAATTAAAAAATCTTTTAAAAATTCTTTTAAAAATCACATCTTACCAAATTTTCACTTTAACCACATAAAACTATGTGTATGCAAATACATTTAGGCTGTGTATGATACTGTAATTTAAAGGTATTATAATTTTGCTAGAATTCAGAGATATAGCCGTGTTAATCTCAGAATCAGTATGTCGAGAGATCTTGTAGCACCTTTGAGACTAACTGAAAGAAAGAAGTTGGCAGCATCAGCTTTCATAGAATCAGTTCCATTTAATTTTGCTAGTTTATGTCATAACTATTGCCTTTACATTTAGTGATATACAGGAATTATGATTTATGAGTAACTTTAGTACAAAAAAATTTACTAAGGATTCTGTATGATGTGGTATGGGAGGAGGTCAATGGGGGTGTGTGATGCCATTAGTTTCCGCACTGGGTGACGCCAACCCTAGTGACACCACTGACTACAGATCCTACAAGCCCTAGTTAACATGGCCAATAGTCAGATGTAGAAAGTGTAGTGCAAAATCCTTTGATAGCACCAGATTGTGAAAGGCTGATCTAAGGAAATCCAGCCACTCTTAGCTTTCTAAAAATTCTAAATTCAATAGCAAGAGTGCCAGACTTTGTCTGGGGTCACTGTGCCCCCATTCTGCTTCAGGTGATCCTATTCCTCCAGACACTGTACAATCCTGCCAGCCTCAGGACACCCCTTTGAAGCTGTGTAAGTGAAAATTATTCTAATCATATCTCTGATTATAGACTTCAAAGTTAATTATGCTGCCAGTGCCTACTCACGAGTGAACACAGTCTGCGCTTAACCACATAAGTCCTTGGTTCCTTTTATGTAACCACTTCGTTGTTATAAATCATTTTCAAAATTTTACTTAGTTATACATGTCAATAACCAATGCTATATGCATAAATACATAGCAAACAATAATAAAACATAAGAAACATATCCCACAAAGCCAAACATTACAAAATATATACACATTCCACAGTACAAGTGAAACTATTAAATAACAGAAAAGCTTTAGAAAAAAGACTTCATGCTTTCTCATTAGAAGTATAAGTGTATATTTAAGCTAAATTTGCTCCATAATGTGTTGATTTACTATCCCACCAACTTTCTACATGAATTTTATAATTTTCTAATTTTCTAATTTTCTAATTTTCAAAGCTAATTTTCAACATCAGGAATTCTAGTGCTATTGTACATAGGAGTACAAATCCCAGCAAAGCAGAGGATGGAGCCATGGCAATTGAAGTAGAATGAGGCCACTACTCCCTGCATTGTGAAAATACACTCTAAAATACACTCAGTTAAAACCCAGTTAACAGCTTAAATACAGAATTAATATTGCACTTGTATATATTTCACACACATTTCCTACTTCGGTATGTCCACATGACATGTTTAAACCAGTTTGAAACATGCTCCCGGTATAGCTTCCAAGAAAGGCACCCTGGGAAACATAGGTCTAGGAAGAGGTTAGGGATCTCAGACATCCAAACATACAATTGACAGAGCTCACTAAGAACAGCTAATACAGTTAAACTGTTTTGAAATGGTTTCAGATTTGTGGCATGTTAAAGACATTTCCAGTTTGATAAGCTTGCACAAGATTTTTTGGACATTGGACTGAATTTAAAACAATCCACACAATTGCAGGCTAATTAGTATTAGTGGGTTCCGATTCTCAATTTAGAATGCTTTGGTTAGAATATTTTGGCTTCTGCAAACATTTTCCAGCCAGTCTGCATTCCTCAAATATAGATTCTTTGCTTGCATAGCTGACAGAAAGCTGGGCCAGGAATGTGGCATCAACATGAAGTTTATGAGGCTCTTCTTTTAACCAGCCACACAGTGCAAAGTTTTAGGTCAAGTAAAAGAAAGAGAAACGCTAGTTAAGGTTTGACATAACTTCAATTTTTGAGATTTCCTTAGCTAGAATTCATTCTTGATCTTTCTTTCTCTGGTCTATTACTCATCTGCTACCATTATTGTTATCCTTTAAAGATCAGTTGCACACACATCATATCTCTCACAATGCACACATGTTAAGGAACAAGTAAACAATGCAATGATTCTTAATACATAGGCTAGTAATATGGATATTAGGTAGTCACACATATAAATAGTGACAGTATGGGCTTCACTCTGGAAGCATGACTGAAGTTTCACTGCCTGAAACTGGAAACCTATCTTTCTTAACTCATTACAGAGGAATATCCCTAGAAATTGGGTAAAATGTCATTTGGTCAGGATTTTAAAGTAAACTGGCCTAATTGGCATTTCCTGGACTGATATGTGGATTAGAACATAGTTATCCTCCAATATCCTTTTCTGAACTTTGTGATGATGCTGTTGGCTCAACAATTGTTTGCAAATATACATATGTTGAGGACACATGTAAACAAAAAGGAATACGTTAGGAAAAGTGGATTACAAAAATGTTCATTTTGAGGGAAATATTGTACAAAAAAATGAGATGTTAAGGGAAATTATGTCAGCTTTGTGAACGCAAGCTATCTGGTTGTGGCAAATTGAGGGCTGTCAGCTTTTGATTACAAAAATATTGGTCCACTCTGGAAAAGACCAGGCTGAACTCAACCAGAACATGGCAGTTCAGCACTGGAGTCAAAAGGGAGGGGGCGCGGAATCAAGTTGGGATAAAAGCAAAAGGAATCTGTTTCATCATTCAGTGGAAACAAAAATTGGTGGATTACAGATGGAGTAGAGCATGGTATAATCTGGATTTGACTGGCTTTTCATAATATGGTATAGATTTGTAGACCATTTCACTGGCTAGATCAGTAAAATTCTGAGTTGTTGATGCCCCACCAAGATGTTTGGATGACCATAATGTTACTTAATTTGGCTTCTTATCAAGTACTACAAATATATGAAAAAGAAATAGCTATCAGAGAGACTAAATAACTCTGGAGGTTAGGATTGCCAGAGTGAAAACTGGAGACAATTCTTCTACCTGGTTGCATGATGTGCAACGACTGCTGAAATTCCCTCTTCCATGGAACCATGAAAGATACCGGAGCCCTCTCCAGTTTTTAATCTGGCAACCCTACTGAGTGAGTTCTCCCACAGCAGTGGTATGAAACCCAATACCAAGCTGGCTTCGGTCTCATAGTGAGAGAAAGGTGGGATATTAATTAATTAAACAAACATTTCTCTCTCAAAGCAGCCCTCCAACAGAGGAGCTTGCGCATGAACACAAAAGCCCTGATGGTTTTGGAGCTGTATCAGTCCCCCACCTCTACCTTGCTTGTGCCGGATCTGCACTGGAACTGTATTTTATTTATAATTTATATTTATAATATTTATTTATAATGCCCTTTTCACCAAAGGGTTGAACACCAGACATACATAATCAAAGCCAAAACAATAAAAGAAATCACTATCCTATACTAAAAATAAAATCCCCACCATCCCACCAGAAAAGAAGAGGACCCAATACTGATCCTTGAGGCACTTCTCCAGTTACAGGGAAAGTTGTTGACAAAGATCCCTGAAATGACACAGCAGATTAAAAGCAGGACAGAGCATTCTCTGCTATTGATGCCAACTATCGTAGTAAGATCTAATGATCCAAAGTGTCAAAGGGGTCAGAGAGATCCAATAGGATCAACAGTGATGTTTGCCACCAAGCCTTTGCCATTAAAATAGCATTTACTATCTGAGTCACAGCCTGTCCAAAACCCTGATGGAAATGGATCAAAAAGAAAATCATGAGTGATCAAATCGGGCATCAGTTAAGATTGGGCTACTCTTTCCAAATCTTTACAGAGAAATGGAAAGAGAGACAATAAGTAACCAAAGTGAAGGATCCAAGGAAGATTTCTTTAATAAGGGGTGCATGACAGCATGCTTAAAGCAGCTCTGAAAAATATCCTAAGGTCAAAAACACACTGCCGAAATAATCCACTTGACCTGGCTCAATGCTAGGGAATTCTGGGAGCTGTAGCTTTGGGGGACATCTAGTCTTCTCTATCAGAGAGCTCTGGTACCATGATAAACTACAATTTAGGATTCCCTAGCACAGAGCCAGGGCAGTTAAAACTGTCTCAAATTTGATTATGTCTGCAGTGTGTTTTGGACCCAAGTGACTTATATAAAGCGGAAGCAAAGGTAAAAGATCTGGATAAAGAAAAGATGGAAAAGGGTCAGTAGGGCAAAAAGTAGGGGAGGACAAGTAGGAGAGGAAGACAACAAGAGTTAAAATGGCAACAAGCCATCGTATAGATACGGAAAAACCTAATGAAATAGCGGAAAAATGTCTGCCACTACTGGATAGGATAGTTGTAAGTCACATTACTTTGTTGTGATACCTATCTGCTGTTACCATGAGCTTGGGAGCTTAACAACTCAGCTGTTCACTCAGCTGTGATCTATTTGCGGTTTCATAATTTACATGTGTTACCTTGGTCAAGAGTTTATTTTCCACAACCACATGTGCTTCATAGAGGTCTCCTTTAACTGACAACATTGCTCTGCCCCAAGCTTCGGGTTTATTTTCTGGGAAGAGACATCCTCACCTCCTCCTTTTTAAACTTTCCAGTGTTACACAAGAGGAGCTTTCTTTCTCTGAAATAGATGATCTTCCAAAGTAATTCACAAGACCCGCAGATGCTCTGGAATAAGAAAAACACCTGCATTACCTACTCAATTTATGTCGTATCAGTCAGAGGGTCAGAAATTCCATGCTGGTTTTTGGCAATCTAAAATTCAAGACACCAGACCCTCCAGAATTTGAAAGGCCATCCAGTAAAACCTCTGCAAACCTATAACTCGATCTTGGGGAACATTAGTTTTTAACTTAGACTCCTTAAATTTATCTGGGTGAGGAATTCTGGGAGCTGTAGTTCAAAAAAGTAACTTCTCCAAGTTTTGCATATGACACCTGTGGAAACATTGTTTGAGGCTCATTTTTCAAGGTTTACTGTTTATTCAGTTGCTTTACAGAAGCATATTCTGCACATGATGTGTTAATACACTTAATTTTAATTTTATTCATTTTTAATTTTACTTTATTATTTATATTAATTAGTTAGCTAATTAATTACTCCATTTATCCATCCATTCATTTAGTCAAAACGTTTATACGCTGAATTTCATTGCTGAGAAACATTGACCAAGATCCTGCATCAGAGTCTACAATGTTTAACTTTACAATGATGGCGCTTCATTGCTGATATAGCAACCATTATAGTAAATTGCAACAATACACAACAGGGCATGGTGGAATATGCACCGTTGTGTAATGCAGGCTCCCATTGTGCTTCAGCACATGTTGTGCATTGGGCTACACTGTATTTTGGGACGCCTGTGGAATGGCTATGCTGCTGGTTCTGCTGTGCAATAGTCCTGATGAGGTAGCTATGAATTTGCTTCCCTCCTATGAATGGAAATGTTACAGAGTAATGCAGTTCAACTTCAGGCAATTGCAAATTGGTTTATGATGATGCAACTTTCCAGCAGGGTGCCAGTCATTTTCTCAAGGCAGCTTACAAGTAACATACTTAAATCTAGCATCAAACCCTTTTAACAAAAAAAGCAGCATCACAGAACCATTTCAGCAGCTCTGTTTAAAAACATATTGCCCTTAAAAGCAGAGAAATGGCACCAAAAATCCAAGTCGTCGTTTCAAGAAAATTCAGATTGGGATAAAAATGGAATAAAAATACCTATACAGTTCAGTGACAGAGCACTTATTTTGTGTGAAAAAGGGTTGAGGTTCAATTCCTAGCATTTAAAGATATGGCTGAAAAAATATCTGTCTTCTGCCAGCCAATCAATAAAGGCAATACTGAGCAATATGGATCAATATTTACTTTTATTATAAGAGCCCATGTATGTGTAGAGCCAGGTGGCCTAGTGGTTTAGGTGTTGGCTGTGACTCTGGAAACCAGAAATTGATTAGCTGCTCAGGCATAAAAAACACTTGGTGGCCGTGGGCAAGTCACATGTTCTCAGCCTCAGGGGAAGGCAATAGGAAACCTCCTCTGAACAAATCTTCCTAAGAAAACCCCATGATAGGGTCGCTTTAGGATTGCCATATATTGGAATTGACTTGAAGACACACAACAACAACAATATGGAGTGAATCCAAATGGTTTCCCTCAAGGTAGTGTCTCTTCAGGAAGTTGTGAATATTAACTGACAGTTAAGTTACTCTGGTCTATAATAGCTACTAGAATGCACCTTAAATTGTGGCAGCTTGCTAGGGACTAATATGATGACATATTCTGACATGCAAGAAAGGCAAAACACCAACCTAGATTATTTTGTAATATGCAAAATCTGCCTCTTTATTGCTCCTGGGTTTTTTTTGCACCTAATATAAGGTGTTAAGAACAACTACCCACAAAATGTGGTCATTTTCCCCCAATGTGAATCTGAAATAAATGTTGTCCTTTGCATGCATGTTATTGTCCACAGACTAGGTTTAATTGTGGATGATTGTTCAAACATATCATAGAGAGCACTATAATTGAGATGTAAATCACTATTCCAAATCAATTGGCTTAATAGTGCAATAGCCACTGCAAATCCCTCACTGCAGTCATCTAACTATAGCATGTACATATCTTTTCCTTGCAATAGTAATGCAAAAATGATTTGGCTGAATGAAAAAACCCAAGCTACTTATAGTATTTAAATAGGGTAGTAGATAGATAGGTAGCTTTCAGGTTAATACACAACATGAGCGATTTGTTGGAACAACAATCAAGCACAAACCATTACTGAGTTACGGATGGGATCATGCGAGCCAAAATGACTCATGGGTGTTAAATGGTCAGGAGAAGTAAAAGGCTGAACTCCTGCAATATAGCTTATTGATCTCTTTCTCTCTTGTCTCTCCAGCTAGGTTTCCTGCACTTGCGACAATGCCTGAGCACATGGGTGACAATACAAAAGTAAAAATGTTGACACCTAAAAGCTTACTATAGCTGCTGCTTTGTTTGTCCAGCTCCTTTTGTGTTCCTCAAGAGTTGTTGTGCAAGAACAGTGTGTTCCAGACTCAAGAAAGACACCTGGCACGTCCTCCTTGGAGGAAGATTAGAGGAGTCCATTACAATTAGCAATAGAGCCAGACATCAAAGCTTACATCTGAGCAGAACTGCCCCAAATGTCAAGGATATTTGGATCTAGGGTCAAGATTCAGGGATGATTCTAAATGCCATGGATTTCTTCTGCCTTGCATGTCCCACATGTGTGATCTTCCAGACATTGGAAAAGCATCTAAAGTCAAATGCTTGATTAACATCCTGACATTAAACAAAATATGTAGAAGAACAGAAATTCCCTCTTTCTTAGTTCCCGACAAGTTGATACATTGGTTTTATATTACACAAAGAGGAACCTTTAAACCATAGAGACTTTTGTAAAGGCAAAAACAAGGTGGCTGGGATAAAACTTCCAGGCCTGCCTGGAAGAAGACGAGCCCTCCCTTCAGCCTCCATCTTGAGGGGGAGATTGGCAGGCTAGCTCCACCAGGCCTTCCTGGAAGAAGAAAAGACCTCCCTTCAGCCACTTTCTTGAGGGAGAGAGATTGTATTGTATTGCCTTTTTGTTCTGTACACCGCTATGATCATTGCGGAATAGCGGTCTATAAATAAAATGTATTATTATTATTATTATTTTGCCATGCAATTTACACATATTGGGTGGGTGTACGCTTGCTAATATACTTTGCTCTGGCCTCAGATTATTCTGGCCCTCAATTCCCCACAAATTCGCCGCTTACCAGCTTTCTCTTGCTGTGGGTTTTTGGCTCTTGCAACAAGTGGCTGCGTTCCCACGCAGTTCCTGTGTATTACCTGGTGCTGCTGCAGAGGGCATAACAAAGCACCCACCCATGCTATCAATGCTGGGCACCTTTTCAGACCTCAGAATGACTTGCCCCTGCAGTGATGGAGCTGGGCAACTTTCAGGAACCATGAGTGAATGGACAGCCACTGCTGTTGCTGCAAAGAGAGCCAAAAACCTGCAGCAAAAGGTAAGTTATTTAAATGCAGGTTAGAGGGAGGAAGCCCCAAATTGGGTGTGGGTGTCACGAAGACTGTCCAGATCCAGTTTGGAGTTTTGGCTCTGCATCGTGTATAGATCAGTGAGACCAGGGAGGAATTCAAGGTAGACAAGCCCCTTGTCTTGTTTCCACAATCTCCTCTGTCTTCAGTGACAGTAGATCAGAACAGATGTGCTTCCTTTGACACAGTTCCCAGCTCTACTGCCCAAAGGCATTCTGTAGCTATTCCATCTTTCCCTGCTTAATAGATTTGTTGTGGTACAATTTTTAAAAGTGGAAGAAGCAGTGGGAAAACACAGAATTACACATGGTTGATACTGTTGCCTGGATGTTCTGCAAAATTCTGTTGGTACAGCAGGGCACATTAAAAGTGTCACCTGGAAGCACGTCAACAGCAGTGGGATAGTGGAATCAGTCTCTAACTGCATCCACACTGCAGAAATAACCCAGGTTGACACCACTACTGCCATAGTTCAATGCTATGGAATTCTAGGAATTGTTGTTTGTTGTGGCAGCAGAGCTCTCTGACAGAGATGACGAAATGTCTCATGGAGAAGGAATGGATTCTCCCAGCTTTAATTTACTATTGTGAGCTATCCTTGCTGAATATAATGAATACTGTTTGTCAGTGCATGTAAGCACTCCCTAAGTGGTTTACATTGTGTAAACTAATTGCCCCAGCAAACTGGGTACTCAGAAGGATGCCAGGCTGAGCCCCTGGTTGGTATTGAACTCACGACCTCATGGTTTATGAGTGAGTGGCTGCAGTACAGGCATTTAACCACTGCGCCACCAGGACTCCAGATGACATCATCTTCTGATTGTTGTGGTC
Source organism: Sceloporus undulatus (assembly GCF_019175285.1). Taxonomy (NCBI): domain Eukaryota; kingdom Metazoa; phylum Chordata; class Lepidosauria; order Squamata; family Phrynosomatidae; genus Sceloporus; species Sceloporus undulatus. The sequence continues at coordinate 234,550,441 of NC_056525.1, forward strand.
ATCCAGATGACATCATCTGCTTGTGGGGATCATCCATATGACATCATCTTCTGCTTGTAGCTCACCAGTATTTTTCCTCTGCTTTTTCCTGTGCTTCTATCCATCTGGTATGTGGCTTTCCCCTCTTTCTACCACCCTCCACCTATCCCAGCATTATTGGCTTTTCTACTGAGTCATCTCTTCTCATGATGTTGCCAAACTCTGACAACCACAATTTACTCATCTTGGATTCCAGGGAGAGTTCTGGCTTGATATGTTCTTGGACCCATTTGCTTGTCTTTATGGCCCTCCTCAGTATCTTCAGCACTCTTCTCCAACACCACATCCCAAATGAGTTGATTTTCTTTCTATAAGATTTCTTCACTCAGAATCCATACATGGTGATGGAAAATACAAGGGCTTGGATGATCCTAATTTTCATGTTCATCTCACTATGGCCTGTACAGATTATTTTCCGGATTGTTGCCGTAGCAACCGCATGGCTGCGGCAACAATGCGCTGCGAAAAGGAGCTCCATCTCCTTCCTGCGATACCACTAGATGCTATTTGTGCCCTAGGGCATCGCGGTGATGTGTTTTGCACACCACGTTGTTTGGACGCAGCATCACACAAGACATGTCATTGGTATGCGCACTGTCTAAACGCGTGCACACCAAAATGGCAGCACCCATGCGTACTAGGACTTGGGAGCATGCAGTTGCTTGCGCTCCCATTCCAAGCCCTAGTATCAGCACAGCCATGCTGCTTTGGGCCCGTCTGTACCGGGCCTATCTTTGCACTTTAAGTTCTTGTCTATTTTTGTCAAAGCTGCCTTTCCTGTTCCTAGTCTTCTTTTTATCTCTTGACTGCAGTCCTGGTTCTGATCAATTATTGATCCAAGGTATGGGAGATCTTTAACTGTTTCAATTTCCTTGTTAACTCTATTTACTACTGCAAGTTAAGCATCAGTTCTCTTGTATCAATCATAGCCTATGAACTCTGGTTTAAAATCTCCATCCAAGCGGTACCTTGTAATGAGAGCACTATGCTATGTTTGCTTTCTTTCGGCCAAACCACAATGTTATCTTAAGGATCTAAGTGATCTGTATCCAGTGAGAAACAATACATGCCATATGTAGAAAGAAGGAGGGGGTTCCCCACCTCAAGACTGTCAAGTGTCCTCCTCAGCCAAAGGAAAAGAAAATCTGACAACAGCTAAAGTGATTTTCAGAGCTCAGCTCTACTGATCTCACAGAAGAGCCTGCCTCTGAGTACAGCAAATCTTTGTAATTTATGCCAGAGGTGATGTCCCAAAATAGAAAGGAAAATGAGAAATCAGAAACTTGTTTTGCTTGCTTCTCCTTAAAGCCTTTGCACAGGGAACTTAGGTGGTGGTGGGATAATTTACTCCAAACCTCTTAGATCACCCCCAGCCCCAACATGTTCCAGGGTGCTCTGGAAATCCTGCAAGTACAAGGATCCTAAATATGTGTTTTAGGAATCGGAGGTAACTCTCCCACTTTGTTCGGAGCAAGTTTGCTTTCAATTATAGGTATTATAGGCCCGAGACAGATGGGCCAAAAGGGGCGTGGCGGCAGGCAATACTAGGGTTCCAGACCGTGCAGCAACTGTATGGTCCAGAACCCTAGTATGTAATGGCAGCGACCTGATGGTGGCATCTCTTCCACATGGGCGCCACCATCTTGACGTAAAGGACACAAAGCATCTTCATGTTGCTGTGTATCCGTTACATCACGAGTGCACCAATGGTGCACTTGAGACATAACCCGGGCGCTGCTAAAAGAACCCGGAAGAACCAGGTTCTTTTTACTCTGGAGGGACGTTGCATGGTTTGGTGGCTGTGGCGTCCCTCTGGAGTTAAAACAGGCGCCTGCAGATCACCATTTTCGGGCGGTCTGTACTGTGCCATAGATACAGTTCTTGCACACACTGTTGAAAACAGAGCCCTATCAAGCAAAATAGCACTTCCTTCTGAGTAATAATGGCTCCTCTAGACTGCCCAATAATTCCAAGAAATGTTGGGGAATTCTCTTTTGGAGTTTCACACGTTATAACTCCTTGTAACAACTGTTATAGTCCCACATTGCCATGTCATATATATATATCATATATATATCAGTTTTTTTTGCTGGTTGTAGTGAATTTTAGCTCTGCCCCAAATCTGCAAGCCATTACTGATTTCTCACACTTGAAATGTGGTTAAAGTGTTATGTGGGGATGGTTTCCCTGTACCTCCACCATTCTTTTCATGGACTCAACACTTCCTCTTGTATTCTCCTCCTACAGCCTTCATATTCCCTGTCTCCCACGTTGTTTATATTTTCTGTTTCTATTTGTGAATGTTTTTTCACAGTCATAGCAATAAATGATTTTAGGTTATACCTCTTTAGCGCTATAACTCTAAAAAGAAGGCAAGAAAGACAACGAAACACCTGGAAACTAGAAATCTAGTGGGAGAATGCAGTTCAGCAGGAAACCTCCATGATGAAGGTCATGTATCCATTTGAAATGTCTTAAAAGAAAGTTGACAATGGATATAGACAAGTGACATTTACGATAGCTTGTATCAGATACTCCTGGGACAGAGGGGGAAAACACTGCATGAAAAGTACTAAAAGTTGTGGCTCATACCAGAATTTCACAAGAAAATTTCAGGACAGAAAGAACATTGTATGGATATTTTTAAAAATCCTGATAAGTTTAGCTATAGCTCCCACTAAGCCTTGCCCTAAGGGCTTCTTCAGACCTGCCAAAAAGCCTCTGCATTTGGCAGGAGTTTCACTGCTTTTCTAATATCGACACAACATTCTTCCTGTCACAAGGATATTAAAGCTTGCATATGATCAAGATATTAATACATTTAAATCTTTACAGATTTGTAGCGGGTATATTCTCTTCCAGATACACAATAAAGAGTTATGGTGCTGAAATGGACAGTGTGTTCAAATAGTGTGTTGCCTTCAAGTTGTTTCTAACTTATAGTGATCTCAAGGCAAACCTATCATGGGGTTTTCTTGGCAAGATTGATTCAGGAGCAGTTTGCCATTCCCTTCCTCAAAGGCCAAGAGAGTGTGCTTTGCCCAAGATCATCCAGTGGGTTTCCATGACTGAGCAAGGATTCAAACCCTGGTCTCCCAGAGTCCTAATCCAACACACAAACCACTACACCATGTTGGCTCTTGAAATTTATTAGCGATTTTTAAGAGAAATAATTAATGACAACTCTTACACAGCATCCAATATATTTATATTCTGAGGTAATGCCCCACAGATCTCATTAAGGCTTGTTGTTGGATTAAATGGAAATAAGACTACGTCTCAGACTACAGTTTTATAGATGTTTAGCAATAGCAATAGCAAGTACATTTCTATAACGCTTACCAATGTACTAAGCAATTTACAAAGTGTAAACTAATTGCTATTTTAGTCACTTATGGAAGGATGCCAGGCTGAGTCAACCTGGAGCCCCTGGCTGTTTAGGAATAAACCACACTGAACTCAGCCGGTTAATTATGAGTAGAACTCTATAGGCTTGCTTATTTTATGAAAAATATGCTTTTCACTGAAGCACATGTTGCAAAAACTTTGTGAAGGCAATTTATGAAGGCAGAGAACAGTACAATAAAGAGTTTATGATGTATGAATTCAGTATGAAGTGGCATAAAAACTATTTTTTTAAAAAAAAAAGCTGTCACTTACTGCCTGAGGTAAAGGCCATTCTTCATATTTCCTTTTAGATTAGAGGTAAGAATATTCATAATTGCAGTAACATGCCAGCATCAAAATGGTTTCACAAGTGAAACAAATTCAGTATTCATCCGCACTGTGGAAGATTCAGGTTTAAAAAACTTTTTGACATTGATTTCACCTTCAGTTGCCTACAGTTCTCATAAAGACAAAGCAATTTCAGATTGCAAAGCAATGTATCTGCTGGTCTTTTTTAAAAAAAGCAATTTAAGTCTTCCTTTTCCCAGAAGAAGATGCTGTGTGATTACATCTGAAGCCAGTGTTTCCACGCCACATGAATATCTGATACATGTCCATGCAAATGCCTGCTTTTATGAGAGTTGTCTCTGTATTTGGAAAATTATGTTCAAGACTTTTGTGTACCCTACAACAGAGCTGACCTTCCCCTACATGCACTTTTTGGTTAGAACTGGAAGTGACTACAAAGGATGTCTAGTCCAAATCCCTGACCAGCAGGAATACAAAATTCTTGAGAGATGATAATCCAGCCACTGTTTAAAGACCTAAAAGAAGAAGAGTCCACAACCATCCAAGGCAGTCTATTCTACCACTGAACAGCTCTTTATACTAAAACATTTTTTTTTAACTAACGTTTAGGTGGAGTCTTTTTCTTCTTCTTGTAACTTGAATCTGTTGGCTGATGTTTTAGTCTCTGGAGCAGCAGAAAACAAGTTCACTCCATCTTGTACATGAAGTCCCTTAAGATATTTAAAGATGACTATCTTATCTTAATCTTCCCTTCTCTAGGCTTAACATACCCAACTTCCTCTGCTGTTCCCCATGAGGTTTAGTTTCCAGACCTTTGATCATCTTGGCCACCTTCTTCTGGACATGTTCCACCTTGCCAATATCCTTCTTGAACTATGGTGCTCAGAATTACACACAGTATACCAGGTCAGCTAATCTTCTTTTCAGAAATAATTCCCCTTACATTATTTTCAGATGGTTTGGTTGTTGGACTAGGACTCTGGAGACAAGGGTTTGGATCTCCACTCAACCACAGAAACTCACTGGCATACCTTTGGGAAGTCACACACTCTTCACCTCGGGGAAGACCATGACAAATCTTCCTTGAACAAATGTTACCAAGAAAACCCTGTGACGGGTTTGTCGTAAGTCAGAAACAACTTGAAGGCACACAACAACAACAACAACAACAACAACAACAACAACAACAACAGTATTTTCTAAGAAGAATTTACCAAATATATACAAAAATATAATATAATATATAATAAAACCATTTCAAAATACTGCAATATTGTGTCAGGCAATACATTGTCTTCTGCAGACCTTTGAGATAATTTCCTCTTTAACTTCTTCATGTTCATTCAGAAGTAAGTCATACTGATAGTTAGGTGTTCTCTCAAATATATGTGTTTAGGATTGCAGCCTTGGCTAATTACCTGATCATCTTCCTTACTGGGTCTGCTCAAATGTGGCCAAGACATTTTTTTTTCACTCTGGTGACCACGGTTTGAATCCTAGCTCAGCTGTGTAAACCCACTGGGTGACCCTGGGCAAGTCACACACTCTCAGCCTCAGAGGATGGTAATGGCAAACTTCCTCTGAAGAAATCTTGCAGTGAACTTTAAGACTGCCATAAGTTGGACATGACTTGAAGGCACACCACTGCCACAGCAGCAGCAGCAACAAGAATCCATGCCAGAGCTCATTTTGTTTCTTTGGCAAAGCAGTGATTTTTTACTTCAACAGAGACATACTCCACTGATTGCTACACATTGTCTGTCATGTATTTTCTGTCCAGTAACTGAAGTCACCTATATTTCGTTGGCTGTTGTAATTGCATAAGTAGTGGTAGTATGTAATGGTCACATGGATAGTTCTGCAGCATTGTGTTCCAGTCGTGTGAGTGGTATCAGTGGAGTGGGGAGGGTTTGGTTTTTTTGGTCAGTCTATTGTTAGGCTGCCAGGTGGCTGCTCATCTTCAGAGCTGCATAGCTTCAGTGCACAAACAAGAATTAGTTAAGTAATTCTTCAGTCACAAATTCAATTTACCTCTGAATATTGTGTGGGGAAGTGAGAGTGCATGTGTGCACATGTGTGTGCATGTAAATGCGTTGCTCCCGGTTAACACAGATGCAGTCACCAAGGTCAAAAAAGCTGTACATTCCTCTGCTTAATGAATGATCTCCTTTGTCTAATAAGAATGGGTCTGATGAAAACATTTTGTTCCAGACTGTCCTGGATTTGCAGTTGTTTGCAACCTAGATCTGCACCCTCTCATCTTAATGAATGATGAGAAGCTGGTGTTTAATTCTATGCCATATATGAAATTAACTTTATTTTCATGAGTTGTACTTGCGTGAGCTCCATTTCCAACTGTAGAGCCTTTCACAAGCAGCTGCTGGATGAGTTCCATGATCTCTGTTGGCCTCTGCTTGCTCAAGTCTCCAAAGTCACATGGTCCCTGTAACGTTCTGTACTTGAATGATGTTTGTGTACAGTACAACCCAATATCTTTCCTTGCCTTTTGTTTTCAGATGCAGAACAGAGGCCCCTGGTATTGTTGCTGATATGAAAAAGCCTCTCTATCTTTTCTACATGCGTACTGTAGTATGTGGACTCCAGATTTACTGTCTGATGTCTGATTCTGGCAGTTCATATTAAACATCAATAAGGCACTAGGCACATAAAAAGGCCATGGTTCATATCCAAGGAAATTATACTTTACATCTGATGACTAATGGTTTTAAAGGAGATAACTAGCCAGCAAACACGTGAGAAGCTTGATGCAGAACAGCATAAAATAACTTTTAGATGGCTTTAAACAGAAGAATGCACTAATTTATAGAAGATAATGCTATCAAGCCAGAGCTAGTAAACCAGAACCACTGGCCATGCTGACTGGAGAGATTCTGGACATTGTAGCCCACAAATGCAACTTTTACAAGCTCTGTTGATAGTTACTCATCATGGTGGTGATATACTTCCTCCAGGTTCAGAGATGCTGGGATTGCTGGTTGGTGGGGAACACAACCAGGAAGTACCTTTGAAACTGTGCCAAAAAAGTTGTGGCACAAACTTTCATAGAAGGTAACTTCTTTCTCACAGTTAATCTCAAAGGTGCTACAAGATCCCTTTGCATACTGATATTTCAGATTAACATGGCTATGTCCCTGAATTCTACTATCAGGAAATGTTATTTGCATCCATGCCTGGTTGTGGGTTTACCAGAGATGCCTGACTGACCAGTGAAACAGGATTCTAGACTAGGAGCCCTGGTGGTGCAGTGGTTAAATGCCTGTACTGCAGCCATTCACAGCCACAGGTTTGTGAGTTTGATCCCAGGGTCTCCAAGGTCCACTCAGCCTTTCATCCTTCCATAGGTTGCTAAAATGAGTATCCAGCTTGTTGGGGACAATTAGCGTACACATTGTAAACCGCTTAGGAAGTGCTTACTGTATAGAAATGTACTTGCTATTGCTATTCTCAGCTTGCAAATGTGGGATGTCTCTGTCCATCAAACATGTGCCATACTAGATGCCTTCTTCAGAAATGCAGACAGGTACACTCCTAGCATTCTTATAAAGTTTTGTACTTCCCTCTCCTTTAAAATCAGCAAACTTTTAGGCATATAACCAAATGGCACCCTAATCAGCATGAATGTTTCCTTTAAAGGTTGGCTGAATGAAATTCTTCCTTTTCTTCTCTCACATTCTGCCCAGCCATGTTCTTCCCCAGACAATATGACCTACAGAGTCAGTGTGATAAAGTGGTTTGAGTGTTGGACCAGGAGTCTGAGAAACCAAGGTTGCAAAGACCTGCTCAGTCATCAAAACTAACTTGCTGATCTACTCTCTCAGTCTTTCAGGAAGACAATGGCAAGACTTCTCTGTAAGCCTTATCAAGAAACAAATATATGATAAAGTTGCCATAAGTTGGAATCAATTGGAAGGTACATAACAACAACAAGCTAAGAGTTCTGTGTCTTCAAGTCATTTCTGACTTATGGTGACCCTAAGGCAAACCTATCATATTTCTTTTGGCAAGATTTGTTCAGAGGAGGTTTGTCATTGCCTTTCCCTGAAGCTGAGAGCATGTGAGTCACTCAAGGTCCTCCAGTGGATTTCATGGCCGAATGGGGAATCGAACCCTGGTCTCCAGAATTGCAGTCCAACATTCAAACCACTACATCACACGCCTTTCAAATTATTATCTCTCCTTGTTCTTGTACTATCTTTTCTAAATCAGCCTCTTCTATCTTCTATAAGTAACTGTCCTCTAACATCTGCTGTCATGACTTTCCCTCTCTTTTCTTTGTCTTTCCATTTTCCTGGCCCCTATCTGTCTTATGCCCACTCCTCCACTAGCCCATGCCCAGTTGTTCTCATTATTATTTCCTGCTTGATCTTTTTGCTGAATGTTTTGAAGGTCCCACACCAGCAGAGACCTAACCAATCCTGCCCTCTCTATTAGCGGGAATTGGTTCCTCCTATATACTTTGGTTTCTCCTGTTATTTCCATGCACACGATAGATCCATCTACTATTAATAGAGGAAGGATACTTAAAGTGCTGGTTTTTCTTTCACTCCATCACTAATACCTGAACGGCTCCTAAAAGGGCAGTTATGAAAAAACAATACCTTTTTTTACTAGGCATAACAATCTAGTTTTATTCTTGTCTCAGTGAAGTTTGATGTCACTTGCCCCATCTACCTCGCTGAAAGCACTGGCAATGTTATACAGCATTTTTAAAAGGATTTATGTCATGATTACTTAAAGCATTTAACAGGAGAGGAAATCAGGAACATCACATTTTCAAAGTTAAGGAGAGACGCAGAACAAACCCATGAGCCAAATACATAATGTACTCTAAACAACAGAGGCAAGGCCATCACCTCCTGAGTTGGTGTAAATCAGCGAAAGTGCCCCTACATCATTGAAATATGTTGGTTTTTCCTGCTTTTCTTTTGCTCCCAAAAAATGATCTTTGTTTCTTTTTTTGAAGAGGTGGGCAATGGCAACAGATCTGGGGGGGTCATACAGAGTGACAGAAATGCCAAAAGGAAGATCCTGAAAATCTATTTCTGTCTTTCAATAACTGGGGCTTTGGAGGGGCAATGTTAAACATGTGTGGGTGTGTTGCCTGGTGGATATCTTCATGTTGATGCCCTTCTTTAGTAAGATGGTAGGGACTAGAGGCATCAACAGCAGTTCTGCTGAGATCTGCAGTGGACTGCTGTGTGAGCCACTCACTATTTTTACATTTCCCACACTCAGAGCCTGGAAATATTTGTTTGTTTGTTGGATTTATACCCCACCTTTCTCCTGGAAAGGGATCCAAGCCAGCTTCCAGAGGTTTAAAGCAAGATTAAATTAATATTTTATTTTACAAAATTTTTTAAAAAGAATTAAATTACAATATATTCAAACCATGATTACAACATTTAAAAACACATTTCAAAATGTAATTACTAATAACCGATAAAAATTAAAAACACAGCATATATATATATATATATATATATATATATTACAAAAGGCAAACTTTGATTTTGCCATTTTATATAAGGAACATCATTTTACTACACCATTGTATATAATGAGATTTGAGCATCCATGCATGTTGGTATCCACAGGGGGTCCTGGAACCAAATACCAGCAGATACCAGGGAGCCACTGTAATTTAAAACTCAAATGTCTGCTATTCTTTTGGACTACAAATCTCTGAATTCCCCCCAACCCACAGACCAATTATAGTGTTTTTTGGTGGGTTTTTCCGGCTATGTGGCCATGTTCTAGAAGAGTTTATTCATGCTGGTGAAACATCAGGAATAAACTCTTCTAGAACATGGCCACATAGCCCGAAAAACCCACAAAAAACTATGGATGCTGGCCATGAAAGCCTTCGACTTCCCACAGACCAAGTGTTGGGTGCTTCTGGGAGTTGTAATTGTCCTCCGAAAGGAACATTTTATGGCTTCCCTCCAAAAGAACAACAAGATTTCTGTGAAATCTCATGAAAGGGAAACTCTAAAAACAGTAAACGAGGCTCCTCCAGACACTCTGTGTTCCCTATTTAAAGTATGACCACCATTTGGATTTGCTCCTTGTTCTGTTTATACAGATTGTGTAGCTATAATCATTCCACTCCCTGTTTACATGGATGATTCACAGACTGTACAGCAAAAAAAATGGGCTGTAGACACATCAGTGGCATCAACAATATACTCCTTTAACAAAGCTATGCTTTATTTTTAAAAAATCAGATTAAAATTGCTTAATTTATAGGGCTGCAGTTATAGCCCTTTGTGAAGGAAAACAGTTCAATGGGTCCATCTGAAACTTGATGACGTATGAGAAGCAAATTTGTGGATGGTCTCTGCCAAATTTCAGATTGAAAAGAAGGAAAAGGGCTTCTTTATAGGAGTTTAAAATGTTATAAGTGACCTCCCGCAATTTGACAGGTACCCTCTGCAGAGTTGTCTACACTGGCAGGAAACCCTGTAATCACCCTGTAAATGCAGCACAGTAGTACAGCACAGTAATGATTCTAGTAATGCCACATTAACCACAGAGAGACTGGAGCAGTCCTGAAGAATAAGGCAGTCCTATGATGATCACATGTCCTATTTTGTTGATGTTTGTGTCTTCAAGTCATTCCAAAACTATGGAAATCCTAAGGAGAACCTATCATGGAGTTACCTGGGGCTGAGAGTGTGTGACTTGCCCAAGGTCACCAACTGGATGTCTATGGCCAGTGAAGAATCAAACCCTGGTCTCCAGGATCATAATCTGATGCTCAAACCACTGCACCATGCTGGTTCTCCATATATCCTATAGTGAGGAGTATTCCTGGTTACATAGCTATGTTCTTGCTGCTGATCTGGATTGTCTAGGCTAATGTGGGGTAAAGGGTAGTTCTTTTTTCTCTAGATTTTCGGAGAAAACCCCAGCATTGGCTGCAAGTCCTGAGAAATGTTGTGTATTTGGGTTGCAGCTGCTATGGGGTGAGTATGAGGTTTCTTGCTGGTGCATACAAGTCCTGCACACATATTACACTTTGCTGGGGTTAGAATTTGCTTCCCGATTTCTTTATTTCTGTAGCATTTATTGTGTTATATCAGAAGAAAGCCTTGGATTAATAATAGTGTCATTTTTAAAAAAGTTTTTATTACTGATGTGAATTTTCAACTCATTGTAGCCTATGTGTTAGTTCTGTTCGCTGTGTGCTCTAATTATGTGGAAGGGTCCAGTATAGAGGGTCATACAATGGGCTGCGTGTATCATGGCGACCCTGCAGATGAGACATCTCCAAGCCCTCCAGTCCTCCAGTGCTCTGCTTGGGACTTGTAAATTCATACCTGTGACCTCCTTAATTGACTCTATCCATTTCGTTTTTGGTCTTCCTCTCTTTTTGTTTCTTTCCATCTTTCCTAATACTATTGTCTTTTCTAATGAGTCATGCCTCATTTTCTAATGATGTGGCCAAAGTATGGCAGCCTCAATTTGATCTTCTTGGCTTCCAGGGAGATTTCAGGCTTGATCTCCTCTGGGATCCATTTGTTTGTCTTTTTGGCTGTCTGAAGGAAGCAAACAGAAATAGAATTAACTCATTTGAAATGTTGTGCTGGAGAAGAGTGCGTAGGATACCATGGACAACCAAGAAGACAAACAAATGGGTTCTTGAACATATCGGACCAGGGCTCTCCTTGGAAGCAAAGATGATCAAGTTGAGACTATCGTACTTTGGCCACGTAATAAGAAGGCATGGATCACTAGAAAAAAGAATAATGCTAGGAAAGGTAGAGGTTAGAAGAAAGAGAGGAAGACAACAAACCAGATGGATAGACTCAATCAGGGGGGTTGTGAGCAAAGGCTTCCAGGATACGGACAAGGCAGTGGAGGATAGGGATTCTTGGAGATGTCTCATCCATGGGGTCGCCATGAGTTGGAACCAACTCGAGGGCAGCTAAACCAAAAAAGGTATCCTTAGCCCTCTTCTCCAGCAGCACATTTCAAATGCATTGATGAAGCAATTTTCTTCTTATCTATTTTCTTCAGTGTCCAGCTCTCATTGTTATGGGGGATACAATGGCTTGGATGATTCTAACTTTAGTGCTCAGTTGTAAATCTTTACTTTTTAGGATTATGTCTAGTTCTTTCATAGCTGCCCTTCCCATTCATAGTCTTCTTATGATTTCTTGAGTGCAGTCTCTATTCTGATTGACGTTTGATCCAAGATATGGGAATTCTTTTACTATTTCAATTTTCTCATTGTCTGGGTCCTCTGTGGACTTTATTTTCATTTTCTTTATGTTCAGCATTACGCCTGCTTTTGCACTTTCATCTTTGACCTTCCTTAGTAATTGTTCCAAATCTGTAATGCTTTCTGCTAGTAGTATGGTGTCATCTGCATATCTTAGATAGTTGATGTTCCTTTCTCCTATCTTCCCTAACCCTTCTTCATATTGTATGATATTTTCTGCATACAAGAGAATGTGCAGAATAGGCCTCATCTACTCTACCTCAGAAACAAAAGAGTTCAGAAGAAATCTGAAGCTGCTCCCACTTGCAGAAGGAATGCCTTTAAAATAAAGGGGAAATGTTAAATTTGTTTGGTTTATGCTATTGATATACTGAATACTCTACACTCTACATATTTCCTATTAACCTTAAATATTTAGATCCAGTTCTTAGCAAAATAAACTTTTACTGCTATGGAAAATTCCACACATTCAAACCTAGAGAAGTACTTCACACAATGGCATAAAGACAGAAATTAAATTAAACTGAAATTTAAATTTAAAACTGAAAAGGTTTTTGTTAAGTGAATATATGAGTTGTTGATATTAATTTTGCTTATGAACTGAATGAACCAAACACTTAAATGGTGGCACCAATGATCAGTAAAATCTAATTCATGCTATGCAAAATGAACCAAAAGCAGCAGTTATCTAAGAAAAGAAAGTTTGCTGATAAGTCTTGAACTTGCACTTCAGGACATCACCTTAAGTGTAAGTAGCAAGTGTGATCAAGCATGTGGATTTGTACAATAAAGCAAACTTTAACTTACAGTAGAAACTGGGCTGTGCAATATGAAGGATAGAATGTGAATATATTTTTTTAACTGCCCGTTACAATTTACAGCATCTATCCTCTTGGGCATACAACAGAGATGAGATGGGATGTAGGTGGTGACACCCAAGATATTTTTTCTATCTGAGACGAAGAACAAGATGGTATCCCCTTTTCTCACTTGCAAAAGCTCATCAGGTTGGCATTTTACAGGTTGAGCCTCTCTTATCCAAAATGCTTGGGAACAGAAGTGTTGTAGATTTTGGATTTATTTTTATTTTGGATTTTGGAATATTTGCATATACATAATGAGATATTTTGGAGATGGGACCCAAGTATAAACATGAAATTTATTTATGTTTCTTATACATCTTATATACATAGCATGAATGTAATTTTATACACAATATTTTAAATAATTTTGTGTATGAAACCAAGTTTGTGTACATCAAACCATTAGACAGCAAAGTGTCACTGTCTGAGCCATCCATGAGGATAATTTTGGATTTTTGAATATTTCAGATTTTGGAATTCCAGATAAGGGAGACTCAACATGTACCTAACTTCAACAGTGGTGATGGAACAGCATCCTCTCTTCCTTTCTAGCCCGCTAGAGAGATAAATGGGCAACTTTCTGATTCCATGATTTTATGAACCGTTGAAGTAAAGTATCAGGCTAACTGAAGGAGTGGAAGGCAGAGTGTATGGCGCAGATAATCCTATGAGCCAACAGAATGAAACAGCCATGGGTACGCTACCTGTCTATCATCTAACTTGAGGCCACTGTCATCTCTGCCTAATGGCAGGGCCAGCCATGGATGAGGAATCAGCCTACAGTTAAGTTCATCACTTTGAAGGGAGTCAGAATCCACTATTCTTTGTAGATGCGCACATTAATGCATAAGACATAAACTGCATAAGCAAAGAAAACAGAATAATAAAAATGAAAGTAAAAAAAAAGAACAGTTCTAGGGTGAAGTCTGTAGTTTTGACCCAATATGGCAGGAAGTTAAAATTCAACCTGGTCATTCTCGAGTATTATTTGTTGTTGTCATTTGCCATCAAGCTGACCTCAATTTATGGCTATAGTGTGAATGAGAGACGTCCAAGATTCTCTGTCAGGGGCTTATTCACACGATGAAAATAATCCGGGTTGAATCTCCGTTGCTCACATGCACCCCGAGTGCATCCAAATCAGTTTTGGGGGGGGGGGGCTACCAAAACCCCACTTAACGTGGGGCAAATGAATCTGGGAATTTTTCTGAGTTTTTTTTAAAAAGGTTTGCACCGTTGGCAGTGTGAATAAAGATGCAAAAAGGCCTGGATTAAACTCAGCAAATCTTGAACGGGTTCCAAATAGATTCTCATCAACAACTCAATGGGGCAGGGTTCAACCTGGCTGACTTTATGAGGAAATGCTCCTCCTCATCCTCTTCTTCTTCCCCTGCACAACCACTTCCAACGGGTGGTGTCCAGGGACTCCCTGGGAGGAAAGCGGCATGTCTTTCTCCCTCAGACTATGGAGGACAAGTCCAGGACTGGCAATGGGGGATCCCTGTTTCCTCGGATGTCAACTCCTACTAAAATCCCAAAGAGATGTGGATCAATGTCATTTCAGAGTGTGAATAATAAAACCGGAATGCATGAGTGAAGATATTTGCATCGTTTCGGTAAAAAAACAAATGATATGTGAATGACCCCTCCAGATCTCACACATTGAGGGCTGTGGATTTTTGGATCAAATCAACCCATCTTGATCAAATCAATCCACCAATTTCACTGAGCTGGAAACTAAGTCCTACAAGTGTATTACTTCACTGTATCTTAGGGTATCATGTTTACCTTCTCTTACAGAATTAAGTGAAAGTCATTGAGAACTGAATCCATCCATATTTGTGCAATCCAGATGTTCATTTCAATAGACACATCTCCAGTTCTGTTTCCTAATCATATTCTAGGAAGAAAAAAAAATGTAATCCAGGAATTTGTGTATCTGTGTGGGTACATTTAAGCATTTCATCATAAATATTTCCTTTGTGTTGTATATACTTTGATCAGCTGCTTGGGAAATTTTTTTCCTGGGAGCTGTACAGGAACAAAATGGTTTTACCTAATCTGTACTTTCCAGTAACTTTACCCCATTATTCATAGACATAGCTGTGTTAGTCTGGATCAGTATGCAAAGGGATTTCATAGCAACTTTGAGACAAATTGAGAGAAACAAGTTGGTAGCAGAAGCTTTTGTGGATTTAAGTCTTCCATAAATTAAATCTTGCATCTGATGAAGTAGAGTAGATGTAAAGCCATGAAAGCTTATGCTACCAACTTCTTTCTTTCGATTAATTTCAAAGGTGCTACAATATCCTTTTACCTCATGATGTTTATCTGTTGCAATATGAGGCCAAGCTGAAAAACAGTCATACACTCAATGGCATAGTACCCTCTGTGCTTTTCGGTGTTTTCGGGACACAGATATATATATCTGTCATAACAACACAAAGCAGACACATTCTTACCACTTCTTGTTAAGGTGGGTAAAGTCTAATTCACCATGTAAGTTAGCCTGACTGAGTCTACTGTATCATTGCTTCTCCTTCACCCCTTCACCTCCCTGCACCCTTCAGGACAGTGGTCATGTTTGGACGAGTATCTCTACTTAGTCAGACAACCGTAGCTCTATTTTCTTTCTGAGTGCACACTCCAAATACAGTGAAGAGTTTGGAATGTTCAATAGCAGAGCTCCAATAGTGGTTCTTGCTCTGAGAAGATGCCCCTGTTCACATCTGTGAAATATTAGGTGCTAAACAAATCAGGTGCTAAAGCAGAGCTTTAAAATGGAAGCATTGACATTACTTTTACAAAATGCAATTACTGGCCTCCTGCATTATACACTAGTAAAAAGTAATGCCTTCTGTTCATTGTTACCAATGCATTACTTTTTTTGCAGGATAAGGTTGCAAAAAATCAATTACAAATACCCCCCCAAGGCCAAATATGAGTGATCTCCCTCCAGATTATCCAATAGTAAAGTAATGGACAATCATTATTGGAAGTGAGTGTGTAGGAATCACATTGGTGATTCATTATAGCTCTTGAAAGAAAGGACACATGGCATTTGTTTCTCAAAATAAATGCAGCATGTTCTTTGAACACTTAATTCCAAGTTCTGTCCTGGAAGGTGGGATCTTGACATGGCTCTATCTTCTAAAAATGAGAAAGCAACATGTTTACCAAGGGAGGGCAGAAGGCAAGGCTCCCAGTAGAGTTTGACATGAACTGTCCTATCAAGAGGTTTCATGTTCCCTGCCAATAGCAGGGGCCAGTGTTGCACTCCCCTCTTCTTTCATTCATTTTATGAGGATTCCACGACTGAGCACCCACTATCTAGGGTTAACTCACCAGGCTAGATCTAACCTCCAACTGATGTGGTTTCTAATTTGAATTCTAGAAACATTGCTATCATAATTCAACACCACACAGCCAGGTCTCATAATAAGATCTGACAACAGGGATGTGGCTTCTGACCATCTGGTGCCCCAGTACTGTACACTCTAGGAAATGAATGCTACGTGATAGTGATAAATCACCCTCCATTCGTAATTTCCTTCAAAAATTGCCATATTTTTGTTGAATCCCTTTGTGTCCTATGAATGTTGAGACTATGCAAGGAGAGAGGAAAGGAAGAAAAGAAAAATGGAAAGAAAGAAAGAAAGAAGAAAAAAAGAAAGACCCAACTAACAAAAGAAAGAGAAGAGCAAAACTGCAATACATATTTATCTTTGCATCAGTTTATTTCATAATTCTGTCAGCTCTGTTTAGTCAAAAGGAAATGAGAAATGCATTACAATGATAAACACATTATGGTACAAAGAAAACACTGCCCTGAGAACCATTCCTACATATAAATGCCTGATGGTAAGGAAGACAGGCTCCTGGTGAAGCT
Source organism: Sceloporus undulatus (assembly GCF_019175285.1). Lineage (NCBI taxonomy): Eukaryota > Metazoa > Chordata > Lepidosauria > Squamata > Phrynosomatidae > Sceloporus > Sceloporus undulatus. The sequence goes on from NC_056525.1 coordinate 234,567,173, forward strand.
CAAAGTGAAAAGCTTTAAATCCTCCAGAGGGGAGGGAAGGAGACTGAAAAGTGAGGCAAGGGAACAGAACAAACAGGTTCCTGATGTGACAGCATGTCTGAGACTGGCCTCACTAGGTGCTGCCATCCCCCAGTCTACTACTGTGTTCTCTCTGCTCAGCAGATCTGCTTTTTTTTAGTCTGATCTCAAACTGTTATTGTCTCTCCCTTTCATTCCAGGTCCCACCAGTTCTTCCTTTTCTATCAGAGTTGGTCCATGCCTCCAAATGGCTCTTCTGCCTTCACGAGGTACATCTTAAACGCTACTCTATCTCCTTCCATGCCTGGGCCCACCAACTCTTTCTCCACTTTCAGAGCTGGACCATAGCCTACCAATGCCCATTTTCAAACAGGCTCATCAGAGGAGTGGAACCAGGGTATGGGATGGTGCTCTAATTTTCCATTCCTATGATACTTTACTGCACTGATAAATGTAATATAAAAAGCAAAGCTTCTTTAAAGTTAGAACAATGGGCCCTCTGTATAAGTAGGGGTTTGGTTCCAGGTTCCCTTGCCGATGCTAAAAAAATGTGGGTGATTGTGTCTTATATTATTCAGTTATGGCAATGAGAATGCACACACTTCATCATGTGCATGTTTGCATTACCACCACTGAGTAATATGGGGCCATGATGATCTGCAGGCTGTCAAATATGTGGATCAAAAGCCTGCTGATAGGGAGGGCCCACTGTAGAGGGCAGTTTCTAAACAAGAACACTTATTTAGCAATGGCAATAGCAATAACAAGTACATTTCTGTAACGCTTATCAGTGAACTAAGCACTCCCTAAGCGGTTTACAATGTGTAAGGTAATTGCCCCCAACAAGCTGGGTACTCATTTTAGCAACCTATGGAAGGATGGAAGGCTGAGTGGACCTTGGAGCTCTGCCTGGGATCGAACTCACAACCTTGTGGCTGCAGTATAGACATTTAACTACTGTGCCACCAGGACTCCCTAAGGTCATACCTACAAAGACTGGCTAAAAGAACTGATGAGACAATGTCTGATCTTGTTTTGTGCATCACCTCTACTCAGAATGACTTTCTGAAGTTGGGAGGAATGTCCACAGAAGGCTGAACAAAGAGTACAGTACTTTTGATGTTTGAGACAGAAAATATAAATAATCTCCCTAACATAAAGATTATAAAATGAAATGATAAACCATTTACTGTCCCTTAATTTCACTCCAAATTTGCCACCTGAGGCAAACACCTCATTTTTCCTCATGACAGAGCAGAACATTGGACCCAGAAGAAGAAATCAACTGGTACCTTGTGTATCCTATTTGCAGATCCTTTTTGGTGGCTTCCATAGCAAGCCTTTACCAGTATCTTCCACAAAGTTAGTAATCTGGGCCTTTTGCACTGAGAAAAGAAGATTCATTTCCCTTAAGTTCTGTCCTCACAAGAGGTTGGCATATGGTACACACTGCAGCGCAAGGCATCCATGGTCAAAGAGTTTGTGTGGCAATTGCCCCTTTGAAACCCAGGTGTCCAATTTGGGGTCATAGCATTCAAGAGAATCAGAGTCTTCGATGGCATTGTCAATGGTAAGGCAACGACCTCCTGTCACATACAGCTTCTCATTGATTGCTGTGGCCCCATGGTGCATCCTTCTTTCCTTCATGTCTGCACACTTCACAAATTTATTGACCTTAGTATCATAAGCAATTACACGCCTGGTGTACCCTGGGGAGAAAAATATTGTGAATTAGAAAAATTATTCACATCCAGTGCAAAAAGAGCAGCATCAGTTACTAATGCAGCTAAAATGAAGGCTGGTTGTAATTACAATGTATTAGTAATGTGGATCCGGGTGACAGATGCTACTATAGACACAAGATGGTGTGAAAGTTGCTTCATGTGACAATGTGGCCCATTTTGAACACATCATTATGTCCTTTTTTATTTATTTGCAGCTTTCAGTCACATGGTGAAAACTGTTGACAGGACTGGGGTGGTGACTGTAACAGCCTTTGCATTCATTTTGCCCATCAGCACTATGGAATTGAAAGGAATTGTTTTGAAGTTGACTATACTGTTGCCTTCTTGAATCTTCCAGTTGTAAATGTTGTTGTTGTTGTTGTTGTTGTTGTTTGCCTTCAAGTCATTTCCAACTTATGGCAACCCTAAGGCAGAACCTAACATGGGGTTTTTGTGGTAGGATTTGTTTAGAGGAGTTTTGCCACTGACTTCCCCTGAGGCTGAGAGTGTGTGAGTGGTATAAATGCTCCCAAGGTCCAGTTTGGGCCAGTTACTGGCTGATACTAGAATTTGGGGAAAAAGTTTGTTTGTCTGGTTTCAACTCCCAAAATAAGGAATGCTGTGTTATAGTGAAAAAGAAATATAGTATTTACAAGCTCTGGGTGATGGATAGACAAGAGTAGGATATTATGTGCTCAGAGAAAAGAGGGTAAACAGATGGCTACATTTTATCCTCTCTTCCCCTCCTGCTATAGTCCACTTGCTTATACTATTAAGATCATATTGATCTAACAAAGATTAAGGTATCCTTGCTAAATCCAAGATCCAAGATGTCAAGTGTAAGTAGGATTTGCTAGAGCCAAGATCCTACATCACGTAGGCAGAGCATAATGTTTCACCTGAACAATTCCATCCTATTCATTCCCCTGGGAATCCAGAGCAGTTCACAATCAGAATTTTCTCCTCCCCTCCCTCTTCTTTACTGGCAAACAAAAGTGGTTTCACCCCTCCTGGGGCTTGACAGTTGCTGGGGGGAGGTTATAGTTGGAGTATAAAGGGCTTGAGAATAGTTCCCTATGCTCCATCTAAAAAGAGACCTGCACATGCACAAGCCACAGTTACGTGCAAGTATGTCACTAACAGGATGCTAAGGGTAGTTGAGTAAAACCTAGCTAACCAGATAACATGGGAATCCAGATAAAGCAGGAGGGCATTTTTCAGCAACTGAACAAGTGGCAAAGGTTTTTGCAGACCCATCACCAGACCCTGTCCAGTTGTCCCCCAAGTTTGTATAACAAAAAAGTCTCATGAGGAGCAACACTGGTGCTCCACTCCTGGCTTGCTCCAAATGGTTTGATGGGTCCAACTGCATGAATCTGTCCCTGATTTCAGTTTTCTCCATTCACTCCTGTTTTTTATTTTGTTTTGCTTTGGGTTTTTTTGTGCAGTTGTGCACCTAAGTTCAACATGGGTGTAGGTACCTTTGCACGGAGCCAAAGAACCTTGGCAAAAGATGATAAGTGGTAGGACTGGCCAGATTTTTTTTTAAGTCACCTCGCCTAACAAAAACCAAACTTCCTCTTTCTCCTCTGGTGCTGTTTGCCCTGAGATTCATCTCTCCACCTGGACATCCAGAAAACCACCTGACATTTCAATTGGGCCCCTGCGATTTGGGAACCCTAAGTGTGAGGTCTTGCAAACACCTTGAAAATTTCTCTCTTTGTTATGTGCAAATCTACAGCGCTATATAAATAAAGCATAATAATAATAATAATAATAATAATAATAATAATAATAATAATAATAATAATAATAATGTGTGGCAATTATGGATGCGTAACCTGGAGTTACACACTTGTGACTGTTATATATTCTCAGTCCCTATGTGGCACCATGAAAGTCTCCCAATCTGCACTTACCAGGCAACAGCTGCTCCAGTTGCTGGGGGTCTGTTTCCCAGTAGCTCAGTAAGCAGCTGGCTGCTATACCCACCCCCTTTGTGCAAGTGATCTCCTCCACAAGGGGGAATTTCAACAGTGACCCTGTTTGTGCCTATTGCAATGGGGATCACTCACAGGAAGGGGTGGAAATAACAGCTGGATTCTTCCTGAATGAAAGGGAAACAGACCCCTGGCACAGGGAAGCCACTGAAATCCATAAACACCTGGACAATTTAACAGGAAAAAAGAAACCCTTAAAGTAAATAAAGTTTGGCTACCAGTCCTGAAAAACACCAAAATCAAGACCCAGCAAATGCAAATGAAAACCACCCAGGGTGAGGGGTTTTTCCCAGCAGACAATGGATTATTAATTAAATAGACACCCTGAGGC
>NC_056525.1:234571255-234582514 GCF_019175285.1 Sceloporus undulatus
CTTGCCATTCAATAACAGAACAATACACAGATTAACATGCAAATCACCTGCTCCAACCAACAGTGTATTACACACATACACACACACACACACTCTACTCTCTTCCATGCCAGCATTCTCTGAAGATGCCAGCCACAAATGCTGGTGAAATGTCAGGAATAAACTCTTCTAGAACATGGCCACATAGCCCAAAAAACCCACAAAAAACTATGGATGCCGGCTGTGAAAGCCTTTGACTTCACATCAGACCCCTGTTGGTCACAGAGGCTGCTGCCCAGTAAGTGAGGATGGTGGCGGCAGCGGTGGTGTCAGTGTCAGGTATGTGTGTTTGAGCTGGAATTCACTCTGTAGCACCATAACTTCATATATGCTATGCATATCTAAAGACTATACATGAGTCTGGCCACAATTATTAGCAATTATTTTATCATACAACGTGGGACTTATAAAGGTTATGACAGTAGGTGATAATAACAAAAAATAAGGCACTATTTAATTAAAACTAAGAATCTCATCACTTGGGCCAATAAGCTGGTCTTTGTTTTGATGCAAATTCTGCAAGGAAATCTTGGAATACATTGCCTGCTCTTTTTGTTTTTTAGAAAAAACACACACACTAAAATCTGTTTGTTATTATTGTAATTCTTCAGTCCCAGACACTGATAAGCTAGGAACAAATGGATGATGTTATGGCATACTTATTTGGTAAATGAAAACTTATAGGCAGTAAATCTTCTCACTTTAAAAGAGAATGAATTATGTTTGAAATTAGATGAAATGTTTGTGTGCTTTGTTAAATCAACCAAAAAGCTTATGGCTTAAGCTTGTCAGTTGAAATATTGGTACAATGATTCAGAATAAATACATTTGAAGACTTAAAAAGATTTCTTTTTCATCTCCTCTGTCTTCATAGTTTGGGTTGTCTTGCCCTATCCCCATATGAATCAATTTCATCCATTTTTATTTTTAATACAAAATTCATAAAAGAAATGCACACAGATCAAATGCATACTATAATTCATGTCAGTCCTATATATTCATTTCTTTCTATGGGTTGATTGTGCTTGTGAGAGAGTCATGGTTTGAGATGATGATAGGGGTGAAGATTCTTAGGCCATGGGGCCAAATCCAGCCCCTTTGGAGTTCCTAATCAAGCCTGATGTGAATAATCTATTTGAATTGAATTTGTCAGGTAGGGTTCAGCATGTAGGATATCATGTATGAATTTGGGTTTAAAACCAAGATTGAAGCCACAAGCACCCCCTACCATTTGAAAGTTAAACCTAAAGCACAGAAGCTTCTGCATCTCCATTGCAGAAACAATGCAGTTTGACTCAGCTTTAACTGCCATGACTCAATGCTGTGTAATCCTGGGATGTATATAGTTTATTGTGGCACCAGAACTCTCTGACAGGGAAGGCTAAATATCTCACAAACTTACAAATCCCATAATTCCATAGTATTGAGTCATGGTAGTAAAAAGGTGCCCAACTGCATTATTTCTGCAGGGCAGACTGAATTGACAGTTGAGGAAAGGGGCTTTTCATAATGTCATGTGGTGAGGGAGAAATAATTCTAGCCTGGAGTATTCACATTGTGAAATTAATTTACAAACATGTATATAAACATTACCTCCAACAATATAAATCCTGTCACCGATCAGAACTGCTGGTGCACAGACGTTCTTCACCATCCTTGTCTCCATTCGGAACCACATGTTCCTAGATACATGGTATACCTGAGAAATACATAAGATGCGATATTGATTTGGGGATGTAAATGGAATATTTCCATTTCTACAGCAACTGCACTGCTGAAATAAGAAAGCATACTTATTTGTGTTGACCCAGTTAAGGAGATCTATGTACATAAGTAAGTTTAGGCACCTATATCACTTACTGGATCATATGAGGATAAATCAGATATTCAAATGGTTGTCTGAATGTAAATCCAGATGAAGACACAGCCTACCATGGTGCCTTGCTCTGATTTTTGTGCACATTGTGGGTGTATGCAAAGGGATCTTGTAGCACCTTTGAGACTAACTGCTGCCACTTCCTTTGCACTGTTAGGAGATTATCACATAGAATTTAAAGTGACTTATCCCTGATAGCAGGGGTAGGCAACCTGCGGCCCGGCGAGGCCTTGGGACCGGCCCCACCCCAGTCCTGCCGCTGATTGCCGCCAGGGCCTTTGGCCTCTCGTGTGCAGGGGCAAGGGGGGCAATTGTCTATAGACACCTCAGAAACATGCATTTATATTAACATTTTTTTTAAATCAGCAATTTTTTTTGCGTGTCCTCCACTTTTTTTAAAAAAAGTGTCCACCATTTGAAAATGTTGTTCTACATTTGTCCCGGTTTATTATTTATTTTAATTTTTTAAAAATGATTTAATTATTTATTTTTTGGCTTCGGCCCCCCAGTTGTCTGAGGGACAGCAACCCAGCCCCCGGCTCAAAAAGGTTGCCTACCCCTGCCTGATGGGGTAAAGTTGTATTAAATTTTAAAAGCAGGTGTTATTGCATGCAGCTGCAGCCAGGTGAGTGCAACCCATATGCAGCCCTGATCCCAGGCACACTTATCCAGTGGCTTTTGCCATTTAAATTCAATGTGAAAATCTCCTTAGTCTCAAAGGTGCTACAAGATCCCTTTGCATATTGATATTTGAGATGGTTATGTCTCTAAATTCTACCTCCATTGTGGATGTAGTCATACATAACAGTAAACCATATTTTTGTTAACCGCAGTTTGTTATTGAAACCATTAATTACATAGCAAATGATCGAACAAATCCTCCCCATTTCTAGTTGATTCTGTTTTGTTTCCTTAGTCAGCTCCTGCTTCAGGATAGGCAGCTGACGAAACAAGCCTGGAGCATGCCATGGTTTAAACGAATCAGATTTTGTAAGGACCTTATTGAACCCATCCCCCCCCCCCCCATTATGGACATGGGAAGGGGATGCTCAGGGCCACGCGAGCCTTAGAAAAAATTCATTTTACTGCACTCCAAAGTATCCTCAAAATGGCCCCATTTCGTCGCCCAGTGCCAAGCCGTTCCCATTCAGGGCTGAGGCACATCTTTTGCCTTGGTTGGAAGTCTTCCGACTGAGGTAAAGGATGCACCTCAGTCCTGAAAGGGAACAGCTTGGCATCGGGCGACCAAATGGGCCCGTTTTGAGGACACTTTAGGATGCAGTAAAATGCATTTTTCCCGGACTCGCACAGCCCCGAGTGTCCCCTTCCCATGCCCATAACAGGGGCGAAACGTGTCTGATAAGGTCCAAAGGCAGCAACAAACCATTGGTTCATACTGTATTGTGGTATGTGACTAATAAACACAACACAACTTCTTAGCAAAGGCAAGTGTGCACACTGGAATAAGCCAAAAGTTCAGGCCATGGCTTCTCGTGACAAGAATGGCTAAATATCTCACAAATACATCCCTTGACTATATCCCTGGAAACAGCTCGCTCTGTGTGTTTTTTCCTCCTTAATTTCCTTTCTAAATAAAAAGGTCACTGGTTGAAATGACATCTGATTATCACAATACTTAGCAATATCATTCTGTTATATGAAACATAATTTTCCATGAATATATTATTGTTTGAGAGTAGCAGCTCCAAAACTCTGGCTGCCTTTATTCCTTCTGACTTTTTGCCTCTTACTTTTCTATCTATTCTTCCCAAAATCCAGCCAACGAACGAGAGCACTTTCTTTCCCTCCAGCCAACTAAGGTTTTGTTTCCTGGGTTAAAACCTTTCACCTGAATGTGCAATTTTACAACATCTTGCTTCCTTGGCTGGCTTTCTGACCTTTGCTGAACTTTTTACTCTTCTGCTTCCTAGGCTACACTGCTTGAGGTATCCTATTTAAAGTTCTGACCTATAAACTACATGGCTGAAACTGACCAGCAGAAACTCAAACAGAACAGCAGTCCATTTGTTCCTTCAAGGCACCAGTTGATTTATGGTGATCCCATGAATTTCACAGGCCCTTATCACATGATGTGTTTTGCAACTCCAATCCGAAGCCACTCTGGGCCTAACCATGAGAATTATGTTATAACATAATAGATTATCATATGTGATTGCTTTCTATGGGGAATTTTTCCGAGGCCGATCCTAAGTCAATCTAAGCTCACTCCAGAATTCAGTGAATTCGGTAACAAGCGAATTCACAAAAATTGTTTCCAAGCTCACTCCGATTTTAATCCAAATTGGTCTGTTGTGGAAGACCACTTTGCTTCTGCCTCCTCCTCCTCCTTCACCCGATCTCGCCCCCACTGGCCCCCTGCACCCTGGTGCTTCTTCTTCCTCCTCCTCCTCCTCCTCCTCCTCATTTATCCTGATCACACCCCACTGGCCCCCTGCATCCTGGTGCTAAGGAGGGGGCAAGCAGAAGGATGACAGCTAAGGAGGGGGCAAATGGAGGAAGCAGGGAAGGATGACAGCGTTCAGAGCACCACTGAGCATGCGCAAGGGTGCCAATTCGAATCATTGAATCCGTCTGGTGTGTTAATTTATTTTGCACTCGCTCCGCTTTGCCTGAAGAATGACCACATTTTACTCTTCACATGTTATAATTAATCACATGAATTGCCTTGGATTCGAATTGACTCTGCTTCCCTTTCCCTTTGGATTGGAGTTCCAATTTCATGTGTGATAAGGGCCATAGTGTTTTCTTAGGCAAGGAATAGTCATGTGTGGTTTTGCCAGTTCCTTCTTCTGAAATATAGCCCACAGCATCTGGTATTCATTGGTGGTCTCCCAACAAAGTACACTGGGCCCTTGCCTTACGCGGGGGATCCGTTCCGGTCCTCCCCACGTAAGACAAATTCCGCCTATGCTGGAGCCCTATTCATTTGAATGGGGCTTGTGCGTGGCGGCGCAGCGGCACAGGAGCGCACGGGGTGCCACGGGCACGTGCCCCATTCATTTGAATGGGATGTGCTGCCCCTTGCGCCATGCGTGTTCCCCGCAGCTTGAGTGCGTATGCTCAAGTCCACATAAAGTGCACCCACCTATAACGTGGGCGCACTCTACTAGTTGTAGCTGATCCTGCTTAGCTTCCAAGATCAGATGTGATCTAGTGCCTTTAGGGTATTTAGGCTCTAAATGCTCTATGCCACTTGTTTTTCTGGGCTTGTAAAACTGTAAAAGTATAAAACTGTCCTCCATTTTGGCATTTTGTTTGGTTTTAAGGTATAGTAAAATGATAGAACTGCCATACTTTTAAACCATACAAAATGCTGAAATGGAGGAAAAATGTACTCCTTCATAGTCTTACAATGCCAGAAACACACAACCAGCATGTATGTGTGTGTGTGTGTGTGTGAGGGAGAGAGAGAGAGAGAAGGCAAAAATTGGGACTAACCTGTATTAATCGGACAGGATTTTGCATCATGTCCTCCCCTCCAAAGAGATAGATTCTTTGGTCTTTGGCAGACACAGCAGGATGAAGAACAGCGATTGGCATGTTTGCCATATGCTCCCAAACATTGTAGATGCTGTCATACCTTTCCATGGAATTTAGGATTTCTTGGTTTTTCCCAATGCCTCCAATGGCAAAGATAAAGTTTTTATAAGCAACACTCCTGTGGGAATAGCGTGGAACTAGCATGGATTCTATTAGCCTCCACTGGTTAAGTTTAAGTGAGAAGATATACACATGGTTACTGACTTGGTTTTTCTCGTTCCCTATGGAAATGCCTCCAAGGAGATAAACATTGCTGTGTAGGCTCACTGCAGAGGCCTTGTAGAGACGTGATGGGTATTTGGCAAGGCTCAACCATTGGCTTGTCTTCTCATCATACAGCAAGACATCTCTTGTTGTCTGTTGATTGTCTTTCCGGCCGCCAACCAAGAGAAGGAATTCCTGATATGAATATCTCCGAGGAACATGCCACATGGGTTTGACTCCAGGAGCACTGACACTATACAATGAAAACATCTGCCTATTTGCCAGTTCTAGCATACCTCTACAAGCGGGAGATGACTGAATGAGAGAGTCATTGGCAATGAAATGGAAGAAAAAGGTTGGATGGACATACTGAAGCCTTACCTTCTTGAACAAGTCTTGAATATAACTTTGTCTTGCTTGGAGGTCATGCCTTACCCAAGTCATGAGAGCCTCAAAAACCTGTTCCTCCTCTCCACACAGCTCATCATCTCCAAGATAGTCTATCAACTCCAAGAGACATAGTTCTTTCAGGTCTTCAGAAGTGGCTACCTCCGGGAAATATTTCAGAGCCACTGCTTTGGCTTTCTTGTTGAGATTCTCACAGTGCAAGATTTCTGAGAGCCTAATCAAGCTGAGACAGTTATCTGGGGTAAGCTGGTCCTGGAGGTAGGCTGAACAGGCCTCAAATAGTTTTGTGTACTGGAGCATGGAAGCAGTTTCCATTAAATACAAAATATTTTCTGATGTCATGACTATCTCTCCCGTGTAGACATAAAGGATAATGCAATGGAGAATGCTTGAGTTAACACCTTGGAGGTTGACTTTTTCCTGATGGCTCTCCCTGAAGTTGTTACAAAACATGGCCTTGAAGTACGGGCTGCTTGAGGCAAGAACGTTCCTGTGGCAAGGAATTTCAATGTCGCTTGTACATAGAACAACATCAGTTAGAATTTTGTTTTGCCGCAAGACATTTAGCTGCTTTAGCAGTTCGCTGGAGAAATCCTGGTCTCTGAAGAGGAAGTCTTGTGAGGACTTCTCTTCCATAGCACAACCAAAAGATGTCAACAGCAGCCAAGTATGAATTCTCAGCAGCCAAGTATGGATTTTTCTCCCTTCAAAACACTTCACTGGAAGGATGACAATTTAATGGTTTTTAAAAATATTGCCCATTTAGCACAAAAATGGGAAAACTATTCATGTACAGCAACAAAACACGAAATATATGAAGAAAAAGGCATTTAACGTGCTATTTGATAAAATAAGCCAAGTACTAAAATGGACTTTTGAGGATACCCATATGTGACAGCCTGATCAATAAAATATAGAGCTTTAGAAAAAAAGACACATTCAAAATAATGGTTACAAAGGAATTATGGTGATTATTGGCCTGAACCCAGAACAAACAATTTACTCATGATAAACATCTCTGAGGCATACATGTTAGCCTTTCTGTCAAAGTACTTAAAATTTAATCTTTTCTGTCTCAGTCCCCTCCCCTCTATTTTGTCATTTCCAAAGAATGTAATTCTGGCAAGGACAAACAAAACTACATGGGTCTAGGAATCTATGGGGGGGGGGGAATGGTATATCTAATTACTCTGCTTTTGTTTTCATATCAGCTGATAACAAGAGCTATAGCATTTTCTCCCCTTTACTTTCTGCAAATGTTTGGTAAAGAGTTGCCCTCAACTCCATAGCACTCCATACTCAACCAACACATCCTTGACAAAACAGACCAAATGACTTATTCTTTTTTTTTTTAATTAGCAACACTTTTAAGTTTTTATTATTGTGGAAGAAAACACGCACACACACACACACACACACACATTAAAAATATATCTGCAACTCTTGAGAAAGAGGGACAGCTGGTAGCTGGATTTATATCTCTTGCCTTCTACAAATTAAACAGCCCATACTGCAGATCTTGAATAGTTGGCTACAGACTTAAATGCAGTGGATAACAACAACAACAACAACAACAACAACAACAATAATGATGATGATAATAATAACAGGCAAAGCTGTCTCCCAGATCACACTGCACACATTTACAGTGAAAATTGTGACTGACAATGTTTACCTTCCCTGCCTTCAGTTCTTCCCTGCCTTCAGTCGCTTTGGCTTGTTTATTCTCTGCTGAGACTTTCCATGGCTAGATCATGAATAAGGAGACTTTAAAAAAGAAAGAAAAAAAGAAAGAATAAAAGCTATTAAAGCTCTCAAGATTGTGCGTTCTCTGATGAAAGATTCATTGGGGGCAATTTCTGGATTTGTTTAGTGTCAAGGTACTGTCACGGCTTTCTGAAGGTTAGTTAACAAGGTATTGCAACAAGGCACTGTATACATTCCTGGACTAAGAATAGTTATCCATGTACTTTTCACAGTGTTGTCACATGTGACTTTCCAGTTGCCTGCCGCAACAACGAGGTGAACCGAACTCTACACTACTGAGCATGCCCAAGGGGTGTTTTTCTGGCAAATGTTTACATACAAAAATAGACGTGAAGATGAAGGATGGGGCACTTACAAAAGCTGTCTCAAAACAGCTACAGGGCCCTGAAATGAACCAGTAATGCTAGAAGCTTGTAAACAGTCTAAAACTTCTAGAAGCTTCTTTCTTTGTCCATTCAACTTAATTAAACTATGAATTACAATGTATTCTGTCTGGTGGGCATGGGTATGCATGTACATGTATTTAAAGTAGACTCCCATGCTACTGAAACCGTTGGCATTTCCTTAAAAACTGGAGCGAGGATCTTGTTATGGTAGAATAGAGTTACCATACACCTTCCTTTTCCCAGACATGCCCTCTTTTTCAGAACTGAAAAGCTTATATAGTAGGGGTATCCATTAAGTTATATTGCCTTCTTTTACATCATTTTACAAGCTTTTTAAAGAATCTTTTTAGAACCTTTTACTACAGTTTTTAAATCTCTTCTATATTTTCAAACCGTGGATAGTTGAATCTGTGGGTAAAAAAATAAGTGGATATTATTATTAAACCTTTATTTCTATACCGCTTTTCCTGGGATATGGAGGGCCAACTGTAGTGTAGTATCACATAGGCACTATGACTATACAAAAGAAAACTTTTACAAATTAAATAGAAATGCTGTGCAAAATAGGAAATGTAGATACAGAGGCAGGAACATTTGGGGGAGGTGGTGAGTTCATGAAGGGAATGGTAGGAATGGAGAGAAACTATGCCAGCACCAGAGCTGAGTGAGAGTAACAGGCAAACCAGGTATAAGACTGAAATCAGCTAAAAAGAGCAACAAACAAGGGCTAAAACCCAGGCATATTTAGGGCGCAACAGTCTGCAGGAGTGGAAACAACCATTACAAGGCATTACAGTGTATGAAATTCCAAAACAAAATGTTCTGACATTTACCAGAACTATTGCAGTGCAACTCAGAATGTGGTGCAGTCTCCTACTTTGGAGGTTTTAAATCGAGGTTGGATGGCCCTCTGTTGGAAGTGCTTTGATTGTTTCTTCCTGCATGGCAGGGAGTTGGACTGGATGGTCTTTGTGGTTTCTCCCTTTCTATCTCTAAGGACATGCTCAGTCCAAAAATCATCTTTTGGTACCAGAAATTAAGCTTGCACTCCAGTCTCCTTACAGACAAATCTTGTTCTCTTTCCCTCAGCTTTCTTGATTTCATCAGTCTAATTTGGGAGCAAAGTTACATTTTGTTGCTATTAAACCACTGGGAGTAAGCAGCCCTAGCTGATCTATTGAAGAAGGCTTGGAAATCTACCAATAGATCTCCACCTACTTTCTTTCCACTCCAACCTGAAGCACCTGGCTAATCATTGCATCAGATGTGCTCATGAGATGAAATATACTTTGATACCACACTTGCCATCAGCAACATTAGACTGTGTCATGGACTACTTTTGCACTTATCTGATCTGTGACACCACTTGGGTCTGACATCTTGATTTAGGTCCCACTCCAGCAAACCTCTGCTGAACTTTGCCCCAGATGTCTAAGTTGCCGAGTGCTACTTGGGTACCCTTGATATCAAGCCCTGCCAATCTCCGACAGAAGGCTGTTTCTAATTATGGCTTTGCCTCTCATGGAATGAAGATGGCTTTGAATTCTGAGAAGTCTTCCTAGCCTTAAGGAAGGCCATGCTGTCTTCTATTGACAGCACATGTTCCTGATGGATAGAATGCTATTGAACCCATTTGTATGCAGAATTATTTGTCCAAGGGTAATGCCTCATAGTGAGAACCAGTGCATTTGAGCCTTGGAGAACTCTGGAGACCAATGTTTGAATCCCCACTCAGTCACGGAAACCCACTGGGTGGTCTTGGGCAAGTCATATTTTCTCCACCTCAAAGGAAGGGGGCAAAGGCAACCCCCCTCTGAAAAAACCTTGCCAAGAAAACCCCTTATCTGTTGGAGTTTCCCGGGCTCTGTTCTGGGTCCCCTTCTGTTTTCTCTCTACACACTGTCCTTAGGTAAACTCATCAGCTCTTTTGGTTTTTCCTACCATCTGTATGCCGATGAAACCCAGTTGTATCTTTCCACCCCTGACCTTTCTCCAAGGCTTGAACAGCAAGTTTCGTCTTGTCTCACAGCTGTCTCACAGTGGATGCGCCATCGGCGTTTGAAGCTCAACATGTCCAAGACGGAGCTTCTTGTCTTTCCTCCTAAGTCCACCTTTCAACACTCCTTTTCTGTCTCTGTGGACAACATTTCTATTCAACCAGTCCAGCAAGCCCGCAGTCTTGGTTTTATCTTTGAGTCTTCTCTATTGTGTATCCCTCAGATCCAGACCACAGCCAAGGCTTGTAGATTCTTTTTATACAACATTGCCAAAATCCGACCATATCTCTCCGCCTCTACTGCCAAGATCCTGGTCCATGCCCTAGTGGTCTCACAACTTGATTTCTGTAATGTCCTCCTGGCTGGGCTTCCTCTTTCACACCTCCGTTCTTTAATTTCTGTCCAGCATTCAGCTGCACGCATTATCACATCCGCCCACCACTGTGACCATATCTCTCCTGTGTTGGCATCCCTTCACTGGCTCCCCCTCCCTTTCCGTATTGAGTATAAGCTCCTGCTGTCGATGTTTAAAGCCTTCCATGGGCTGGTCCCTCCTTACTTATCAGACCTTATTTCTCCTGACCTTCCTACTAGGGCCCTCCGTTCTGGTAGTCAAGGTCTGCTGTCCCAGCCCAGGATTTCCTCTGCCCCATCTCTGATCGGCCCCTTTTCACTCGCTGCCCCTCACTCCTGGAACCTTCTTCCCCCCGTGAACAAGAGCCATCACTTCTTTAACCAGCTTCAAAATGGAGTTGAAGACCATCCTGTTCAGAGAAGCGTTCCCAGGCATTGCATAATTGTCACTTGCTATTTGATGTTCTTTTGTTGCCTGTTTTATTGAATCATTTCCTGTATTGCTATGTATTTTATATGTATTATCCTACTAGAGAGGCCCCTTCCCCACCACCACTCTCTTCTCCTTTTGTGTCGTGTCTTTTTAGATTGTAAGCCTGAGGGCAGGGAACCGTCCAATTAAAAAGATTGTATGTACAGCGCTGTGTAAATTTACAGCACTTTATAA
>NC_056525.1:234582524-234650354 GCF_019175285.1 Sceloporus undulatus
ATAAAGGTTAACAACAACAACAACAACAACAACAACAATACACAGGAATCTTCACACAGACCCTTGACCCTCCCTTGACTGCCTGCATTCTTGAGACAAGGACACTGTTCCCAATACTTGCATAGCATCCTTAGGATCCTTTTTATTGTCCTACTTTTGGATTCATGTGGGATGGCACACATGTGCTTCTGCCAAGTCAGATAACAGAACAAAGGGAAGGATCATTCCCATTCTCTCTTATTCCCACTCCTCAAACAGGGTTATATGCCATAATATACCTTTATCATTGCTATCCCACTTTTCATCATGCAATATCACATTAACAAAGGGTTATTTACATTATTGCAAACAGTAAGTACAGAGGACCGTTGCATTACACTTATCCCCACAAAAGACAATGGATTCCTATGAAAAATCTGTCTCTTATTGGGTTTCTTCTGGAACCCCACCCCCACCCCATGCTGTACTCTGTCCTTTTTGCCACCTATTGAAGTTCATTTAAGAATGTATACTACACAGTTGCTCTGTGGGTTTGTATGTGGCCTCAAAAATTTCATCTGTTGGGAGTACTTTGTGTTTTCTTGCATGACAGGGGGTTGGACTGAATGGCCCTTGTGATCTCTTCCAATTCTGTGATTCAAGATGTCTGTTGGTTTATGGTGATTCCATGAATTTTATAGCATTTTCTAAGGTAAGGAATATTCAGAGGTGTTTTCCACTGCCTTCTTCTGAAATGCAGCCGACAGCATCTGATACTTCCTGTCAGTTTCCTATCCAAATATAAACATGGCCGGACCCTGTTTATTGTCCATGATGAGACGAGATCTTGTGTCTTCAGCATACTGAGATATTATAATTACTGTGTATAGTTAATGATTGTCATGTATGAAGATCTAGGCCAGTGATTCCCAAACTCTGGTCTTCCAGATGTTTTGCCCTTCTCTCCCCAGAATCCCAGACCACTGGCCAAGGTGGCTGAAGCTCCTGGGAGCTGAAGTCCAAAACATCTGAAAGACCTGAGTTTGGGAATCACTGATCTAGACCAAGAGTAGGTAACCTTGCTTCTCTAGTGGTCACTGGACATAGATTGCTAGTGGTGAGGAATGCTGGGAGGTGCAGCCCATAACATTGGAACAGCCACACTTTGCCTAGCTTTGGTCTGTCTAGAATGGATCAATAGTGCATGCTGTGCAGAGTAAGATGTACGTAAGCAAACATATTTGGGGGCTACCTTATTAAAATATAATAATAAGCTTAATAGCATAGAGGTAATCAGCAAGAATCCAGTGACTGAGAAGTAGATTCCAGTAAATCCTGTTAAGGCAGAAATTCAGTTAAGTCCAAGTAGAGCTTCATGTTGTACCTCACCCAATTTTCTCCTGGGGAAAACTCAAGAGGCAAACCTACTCCTGGATACAATCCTCTCTCTGCCATGAAACACCCTGGGTGGCCAAAGGAAAGTAATTTTCAGCTGAGGCCTTCTGCCAGGAATGCTGATAAAATGAGGAAAAGCTGTATGTTGCAAACTTTGGAATTAGGGCAGGAAAGGAAATCTAAATAAATGACTAAAATAAATAAACCCACCTGGATATAATAATCTTCCAGTTGTCTCTTTACAAATTAGATGATTTTACAAAGCCTGTAATCCAGTAAATGTTAAGGTTTTTTTTTAAAAAAGGTTTCCAATAATTTCAGTTAAGAAAGCACTGGTCAACAACTCCTGGGCCATAGACAGCAATAGAAGGTGGGCTAGGAGCTGGGAATCAGGAACTATGGGACAAGCCAAGAGGACCATCAGAGCCATTAGACAGAAAGAGGCAGCAGCTTCAGGCAACAGGTTTATTGTGAAAAGGCAACAAATATACTTTGTTTTATCCTATTTTTACTGCCACAGTCGTAGAGGTGTGTAAATGGGATTTTCTGCTTCATGTATTTCGAAGTGTTAGGAAGACGACATGCTCTCTCGATCCCTGTCCCTCATGGCTGGCAGCTCAGGGGGGGAACGCAGTGCTAACCATGTTGCACCGCATAATTAATACATCTCTAAGTGAGGGACAGTTTCCATCTAAATTGAAATTAGCAGCTGTGAAACCCCTGCTAAAAAAAACCTCCTTAGACCCCCTGATTTATAACAACTATCGGCCTGTATCACTGCTGCCTTTTTTGGGGAAGGTGATCGAGAGAGCGGTTGCCTTCCAGCTTTAATCGATCTTGGATGAAACGGATTTTCTAGATCCATTTCAAATCAGCTTCCGTGCGGGCTACCGAGTTGAGACTGCCATGGTCGCCTTAGTTGATGATCTCCGTCTGGGCATGGACAGGGGAAGCGTGTCCCTGTTAGTGCTTTTGGACATCTCAGCGGCTTTTGATACCATTGACCATGGTATCCTTCTGGAACGCCTGAGGGAGTTAGGTATCGGGGGCACTGCGCTCCAGTGGTTCCGTTCCTACCTCTCGGGTAGATTCCAGATGGTGCACCTGGGGGACGTCTGCTCCGATAAGAGGGAACTGACATCTGGTGTCCCTCAAGGAGCTATTCTGTCCCCCATGCTATTCAACATTTACATGAAACCGTTGGGAGAGATCATCCAGAGATACGGGGGCGCGGTGTTATCAGTATGCTGATGACACCCAAATTTGTTTCTCTGTGTCTCTGACTGATGCAGTGACTAGGGATGGCATCTCTCCTCTTAATGCCTGCTTGGAGTCAGTAATGGGCTGGATGAGGGAAAACAAACTCAGTCTGAATCTAGAGAAAACAGAAGTACTGGTGATAGGTTCCCTGGGTCCGGGTGGTGAGATTTGCCATCCAGTCCTGAACAGGGTCACGCTCCCCTTGAAGGACTCGGTTCGCAGTCTGGGAATGCTCCTGGACTTGTCGCTCCAGCTGTCTTCTCAGGTGGATGCGGCGGTCAGGAGCGCTTGTTATCAGCTTCAGTTGATACGCCAGCTGTGCCCCTACCTGGATCAGAGGAACCTTGAAACTGTAGTACATGCTCTGGTGACCTCTCGATTGGATTTCTGTAATGCACTCTACATGGGGCAACCCTTGTACAAAACCCAGAAGCTACAGTTAGTGCAAAATATGGCAGTGAGATTGGTCGCTGGATGCTCCAGGTCAGACCGTATAACACCTATCTTGAAAGATCTTCACTGGCTGCCTATTTGTTTCTGGGCTCAATACAAGGTGTTGGTAATGACCTATAAAGCCCTAAATGGCTTGGGCCCAGGGTACTTGGAGGACCGCCTCTCTCCATATAATCCTCCCCACACACTCAGGTCAGCAGTGAAGAATTTATTGGAGGTCCCAACAGTACGATATGTCAGGACCTCGCAACGGGCCTTCTCTATCTCGGCCCCAAAAACATGGAACAATCTCTCGGACGAGCTCCGCTCCACCACATCTTTAGATCTGTTTAAGAAGAATCTTAAGACCTTTTCTTTTCTCAAGCCTTCCCCCCATGAGATGTTACTCTATGGTTCACCCCTTCTGTTAATGACCTTGCAATGTTTATGGATCCCCCACTCAGCTGGCCCTGTTATTGTATTGTTACTGTTTTTAAATGCTGTTTTTATCGTTTTTTACTTCGATGTACTTTTGTCTAATCTGTGCACTGCTTTGATCATTGGAAAAGCGGGATAAAAATAAATTATTATTATTATTATTATTATTATTACTACTACTACTACTGAAATAATGTTTCCATGCTCTGTGTCCCATGCATCTTAGGGTTGCCAGGACCTGAAATGTTAGAGCCAAAACTGAGATCGAGGGATGACCTCTTTTTATGTTCTGGGAAGCAGGCCTTGGTGATGTTACAAGAATGATGTTACAAGGGTCAGCCCTTGGTGATGTCAGTAAGTATAACACGTTAAGCATGGACCATAGTTGTATAAAGTATGCCATTTAATTTTTTTTAAAAAATACATTCCAATATTCTACACCAGCTATTTAGGACATTACCTCACGTTCTTGCTACAATTGTGCTTGTTAAAGAAAATGGAAATATACCTGTTTGTGATGGGCCATTATTGTATGTCTTGTCAGTTGTGCAATTGAGGATACTTCTGCATTGTACTGTCTTCTTAATTCCTTCTTAACTTTGTCTCTCTGCCCTATTCCCTAACTAATATATATTTTCTTTTTCATATTTTCATGCATTTCTGGAGCTCTGCTACTGTGATTTAAGATTTTGTTTTGCTTTTTTAAAGAAAAGAAATAGGAGGAAAAAGACAATCAGACTGCTTGGGAACAGTGAGGGGAAAGGAGGAGACACTAAAACCATGTGACTGGCCATAATGCAACTGCCCCAGCAGTTACATTTTGCACCTGAGGACTAACCCAATTGTGAGCTCATTGACAGGTTTCCTTTGTCAATGAAAAGGGTTGCCCTAACCATGCTTCAGGGACACATCAGCTACAGGTTGGACTATTGTCAAGTGATAAGTATCACCAAAAATGGTTTTCCCCATGCTGTAAACACAGTTTAAAAGCCATGTGTTGCAATCTCCTTAATTACATGTGTGTAACTAGGTAACATCTCCTGGCTCAACCCCTGCACCAAGCCCACCTGAACAGCCACCATAATTATTGGGAGAAGGAGATCTGTTCAGCTACCAATTGAGATGCAGTGAGGAATATTTTTCTCAATCCCTTCCAATAGCAAGTGAGGCTATGAGAACCAATTGTGGCAGGGTCCTGCTTCTGATTGTCACAGCCTCACTCACTGGAGGGAGGAGGTTAGAAGCAGCATCTTCTTTGCACATTGATCAGAAGCTGAACAGACCTCTGTTACTCAATGCAGCTCCTGGCTCTTAAGGTGGGCTGGGAGGCATTTAAGATTGTGACAGTAGTGCCTCAATCATGACTACATAGTCTTATTGAATACTGAGCAGTTATTGGTCCATAATTAGGTTAGAAATCTTTAACTGCGATACAATACAAGATACTAACCATTTAGTTTAGCAAATGAAGAAACTATACAAATAAACATCATTCAAGAAAGTGCTCTTGCCCTGAGATTCATCCCCGAGAACTGGAGAAAAAAAACAGTATTTTTAAAAAATTCATTATAAGGAGGAGGATATACCCCAGGTTTGGTGTTGAATGTCATCCGGACTATTTGCAGCAGACTTGGGATTTGGGCTGTGCATCATCCAGACTCCCCACTGAAAGGATTGGAGAAAATATTTTATTTGGTCTGTGCAGATAGGGTCCACATTTCCCTATACCACCCCCCCCCCAAAAAAAAAACCATCTTAAAAGGCAGCCAGACAGAAATAGGGATTTTGAGGGTGGTAGAGTGGGGAGGTAAGATAAACAGGATTCAGCCATTCTTGGGAGTGTTGCACCCTACAACAGGCAGTCTAGCATGGTCCTGTTGCAACTGCTTGTCAAATATTTACAATGCTGTATGACTTACAGCATCATAAATACTTAACGAGCCTTCTAATGTATAGTAAATTGTATAGTTACATGCCTGGATACAACACAGGAATTTCTTCCTTGCTGCATAGTGAGCACTCCACACATAGTAAGAAGATTCTTACTAGAAGGTTGAGAGCCAAGACCCTTCTGGTAAGCAATTTATTTCTTTTATTTGACTTAAATATTTATTTTTTTCTCTCTCAAGATAAGGACTAGGAGTAGCTGTACAACACTGAGGACTTCAGGGTTTATGTGGCAGCAGCACTACCATTTAAATAGGGTTGCCGATGCATCGTCATCAGTCCAGATTTGTGGGAATCAAAATGGTTGCTTATCACTGCTTCCATATAATACTATGGTCAGAGATCCAGAGCAGGGATAGACACTGATGGGTCTCAATAGAGTGGTGGGTTCTCCCAATTGCCAAGCATTGAGATTGCCACTGGTTTTCTCAAAACTTTAAATCCTGGGCTATTACTTGTAGTGGTATGAGCACCTACTGGCACTCTGAGTCTCAGCTGTCCCATTGCCAGTA
The DNA here is from genome assembly GCF_019175285.1 of Sceloporus undulatus. NCBI lineage: Eukaryota > Metazoa > Chordata > Lepidosauria > Squamata > Phrynosomatidae > Sceloporus > Sceloporus undulatus. Next base: position 234,588,488 of record NC_056525.1, read on the forward strand.
AACTTGCTTGAATTACATTCTGCTGAGAGCTGCTGCAGGGCAAGAGAGGGCACGCAGTCAATCAATGTTGCAAATGAGAGAGCAGCCAAAGATGAGGGTAATGTTTCTTTCTTCAGTACACTTTTAGAACACGTCTGAGAATCTGAGTAAATGCGAAGTGAGGATCTGTTTCCTTCTCATATCACGTGCCTGGATTTCATGTGCAGGCCAAAGGGCTCTTATGAACTCTCACAATAAACGTTAGCTAGAATATTTGTAAAATGAAGGGATTTTAGTTTTTAATTCCAGTTCCAGGCACAGTGCTATAAAAAATGATGCACACTGGCAATTTTCACTAAAAAGTATCAAGGAGACTGAATGTAAGGAGGGGCTGGGGCAGATTTCACCCTTTTAAAAGTCAGTACTGTTTAAGATCTCATTACCAAACAGGGATATTTTTGGGAGAGCTTATTTTACCCTAACATTCCTTCAATGAATGTTGCTTTACGTGCAAACTATACTGTTCTATACTCTAAGTAGTAACTTAGAAGGGAAAACAATAGGAGTAACCATATCACCTCTGTTGTAAGTTCAAAGAGTGTATGAATCTATGAGTGTCTGGGACTATGCCTGCTGGCCATGGCCATGATGATCGTGTGTTCAGGGGCCGTACTTCTCAGGATATATGCACTGGACCTCTTTTACACCATGTTTACTCTAAAGATGCTGGGACATTAGCATCCTGTGCTCTGGGTCCTCATGGCACTCAGATCTAAGGTCTAGAGAAGAGGTTTTCTTCCTATTAACACAACAGGCTGTTGGTGTGTTGGGTTGTGGCCAAAATAGTGCTTCTGCTCAGTGCAGTGATGTGGCTGGCAAGTGCAACCTCATCTCCTCTCACACTTTCGCTAAATGCACAAGGAGGATTGTATGGATGCTTTGATAGGAGTTCAAAACACTTGGATATACTAGTGGCTCAGATTTTTCAGAGTAGTGGCAGATTGTGGAGTTCCTCCAGGAGTAGCTGCATGCCCCTCCACCCCTGTACTCAACCTAGATGGATATCAGATGGTTAGACTCAACCAAGGAGGCCCTGGGGCTGCAGGACCTGAGCAGAGTAGTTGAGGACGAGGGGTCTTGGAGGTGTCTCATTCACAGTGTCATCATGAGTCAAAGTCAACTCAAAGGCAGTTAACAACAGAAGAGGGAATTTCAGTAGGTGTTGCTTGTCACATAACCGACTAACATCTACTGAAATTCTTTCTTATACACAACCATTAAATGTGCAGGAATCATCTCCAGTTTTCACTCAGGCAACCTTGAGTTGTATACACAAGTGTAACTTACGTTTATGCTCGCAAATGTCACTAACAGGATGCCATCTGGCATTTTCTACCATTCTGGGAGATGTTGTGGTATATAGTGATAAGTATCTTGCTGGGATTGGTTGACTTGACTTAATAACAAATCACAGAGGCATAGGGCAGGAAGGGGGAAAACTCTAGGTTTAAGATTCCTCTAGCAAAATATCACTTGGTTTGGTGGGCCACACAAGTCTGTGCTCCCTGGCAGCACATGGGATAGCCAGGAAAAAGGAGATGATGTTGTGTACTTTGGGTTGCCAGACTATTCCAGGTCCTCAGATTTTGGGGCCAAAAATGGAGATGAGTCCTCCATTGACCCCTTATTGTGGCCTATCACTTGTGAAACCTGGCCACATTCATGTTTACTTGGAGGCATGTTTACTTACTTGGAAGCAAGCTCCAATGTGACTCTAACATTCCTTTGATGAATTTTGTTTTACGTACAGACTATACTGTTCTATAATTTCAAGCAAACTAGAAGGGAAGACAATATTTTTTTCCAAACAATTCCAGAAATAATTCCTTTAAAGGTGATTCAAAATGGGAAAAGAGTATTAAAGAATGGATTTTGGGAAAGAACAAATTTAGAGTATCAAAAACATTATTTTATTCACATCAAGAAAAAGGAGGATGGGGAGTCCCATCTTTGGAATTATATTTTGAGCCATGCTAACTAGTTAAATTATTAGACTTTGAATATGAAGGGGGAAAAAGATGGGTTAGAATCAAAAAATATGTGAATAACGTGGATTACACATCTATATTTCAAACGAACCAAAGTAAGAAGATTGCGGACGTGAAGAAGGGCCCCTTTCTATAAATACAACATGTATGGAACAAATAGTTTAGAAGTATTAAAATGGAAAAGTTAAAATGGTACCCATTAAAATATCTAAACAAAGGAGGAAATCAAGAGTTAGGAGGAGTAATTAAAGTAATAAAAGATAAAGGATATAGAATTATAGGGGATTTATTTGATGAAAAAGGGAAACCAATTAGGGTTAAAAATTAACTGAACCATTTAGCAAGAAATATTTGCTTCAGTTAATGTCAATAAATAGAACTTTACAAGAAAAAAGGAACAGGTGACAGTACGTCACAATTTGAAGATATATTGAAAAGAAGGACTAGGGGAGAAAAGGGGTTAATAGGAAAGGTTTACAAGTTTCTTTGGAAGAAGCAATTTGGTATAAAGATCTGAAAATAAACACTGAAGAGTTGACATTTTTGCTCTCTCAGATAACTAAAATTAAAAATATAAATGTAAGGGAACAACAATTAATGTCAATCAGCAAACGGTATAAAACCCCACATCAGATAGCTGTGATAAATAAATAAGTTTCTCCAAATTGCTGGCATGGATGTGGTAAAAAAGGAACATACCTTCATATGTGGTGGGAGTGCCCCTAAGAACAAAATTTTGGTTAGATGTTATACAAGAGATAAACAGTTTAATGGGGAGAAACTTTCAATTTGATAAGGAGAATGGTTGAACTCTGAATTTGAGACAGTTCAGATTGAATAAAACAGAAGAGTACATAAATAAAAAAAACTGTTAAGGGCCACACATTCTGTAATTGTATTGGGTTGGAAAAATAAACACCGTTGAGGGAAAAATTGGTCATATTATGTTGCAGAATATCTTTTATTTGAATTTAAGGGAAAGAAAAGGAAAATATAATGGTTAAATAAACAAAATGGTCTGGTGGGGGAGAAATGGGGATGTTGGATTAAGAAAGTTAAAGTTAAAAGGGGGTACAACAAAGTTAGAGAAATTATTAATAAGATATTCCACATTATGGGTACTGGGTACTGATTTACTTGGTCATAGTCATCGCAGGGGGAGGAGCGCGGGAAGGGAGGCAAAATTATGTAATCTAATAATGATAATATTTTGTAACGTTTTATCATATATGCTGTGTTATGGCTCATAAAGCTTATTTCAAAAATTAAAAAATAAGACTTTCCCTTTCCTGGATGCCAAGGTGAGAAGAGCTCCCTTCAGAATTTTTTCTGAACAGTGGGATTTACTTTACTATATTATATGGATTTTGTTGTCGTAAGCCACCTCGATCTTATTAGAGAAGTGGGGGTAGAAATAAATAAATAAATAAATAAATAAATATCCACACCCTGAAGCAGAGTTTGGGAAGCCTGTGGCCATTCACACTAATTCCCATTGGTCCTATGCAGCCTATCTTATTCTTAGGTTAAACAGGAACAGTAGTTTCATCCATTCTTTCACATCTATGGTAGACAATGTATGGAATAGGACAGCATAGATTGCTTCTGCTCTTAACTTCCACACTTGTACTATGCACATTGTGTAGCTGGTCTGAAGGAAGATGTGTGTCCAATGCTTAGGATTCTTCATGGAATCAGTAATTCCATAGAAGACCCATGATCATGCAAAGAAACGTATGTTTCATGGGTAAGGTTGTTCTTCAGATACAATTGGGATAAGAGAGGGACTTTGGGGGATAGGACCAACTCATGGCTGCTACCCCCCCCCCCCCCAATGATCTTAAAACATATGAAGGAATAACATCTGAAGTGGGTTCCAGCTACCCTTTTTCTGACTTTGGTATTTAGTGATGCATCTTTACACTTGAGAATTTGTTCCTTCATAGCTGTCTTTCCAAGCCTTAGCCTTATGGTGCCAGAATAGAAGGGAAAATGAGATGCTTCCCTCCATTGACCCTGTATTGGGGCCTATCACTTATGAAACCTAGCCAGATGCATGTTTAGTTGGAAGCATGTTTACTTGGGAGCAAGATCTAATGTGACAAATAAAGGTTCTTTGCTGTTACTCCAAAGAGAAACTGCTGTATTAATGCAATGTTGGCGGTAGCTCATTGCCTTAATTTTAAAAAAAGCAACAACCCACCCTAAAGGAGTCATCTGCTAGAGTTATTTTAAATCCACAATCTCCTCCGCATTTCTATAGCATTTCTAAATAAGCATGGCATAAAAGCTGAAAATAGGCAAACTCTGCCCTCACGTTCCTTGCCTGCTGGTCCCATTGAAATTAGTTTCCCATTATGTACATATGTACAGCAGGCACCAAGATTCAGTTCCTAAAAATAGTGAGAGGTTGGTTCGTACATTACATGCTCTGCATTGATTGATCTTTGTGCTTTTCAGGTTTGCTATTTCTTTAGTTGTTTCTTGTGGAATATTATATTGCTTTAAAATGGAATGGTTAACCATATTAACCACGTTTGCAGCTTCGCAGTGTGAGACCACTGTCCTTTTTACAAAAGCCGACATGTATCTAATTTAAAGATAAACAATCATATTAACCAAGGAAAAAGAGGAAACTGGCAGATACCAGGATGGAGCAATTTGGGGCGGGGAGAGGCAGGATAATGGCATTGCCCATCCATGGGAAGTCTGTTACCCCAATGAAATTATCATTCAATCCTAAATTTTAAGTGTTACAGAGACTGGGTGGGTGGGTTTTTTGTTTTTGGCCCATGTAGACATGGCCACACTCTGTGACTTTTTCTTTGGATGCCTAAACTGTGGTTAAGATGTTGCATCAACATTATAACTATGATGATGGCACTTCTTCATCATAGCTACAACAGATTACATGCACAGCTTGAAAATATTTTTAAAAAATTCCCCAAAGCAAAACTTTTTAAATTAGGCACCCAATTTTACTATGTCATTGTATATAATGGACTTGAGTATCCATGGGTTTTTGTATCCACGGGTGGTCCTGGAACCAAACTCCTGCTGATACCAAGGGCCCCCTTTATACTGTTAACTGCCATAACATAGACTTCAATTTATGATGACTCTACGAATGAGCGACCTCCAAGCCACCCTGTTATCAATAGCTCTGTTCACATCTTGCAAACAGTCATATAGTATCCCACTGACAATTTCCCAGCACTCCAATCTTCAGGGCCTCAGAAACATTTTGGTCAGGGTGCTGCCAGCCTGAAAAATAGGTTTTGCAGGGGTCATATTTGTTCGTTCGGTACCATATATGTGAATCTTCAGCAGTTATGGTATCCCTAGCCCAGCTTACAATACCATAACTGCTTAATAGGATGTCAGCATGTATTTCTGAATGCTCAATTGTATTATAAATTTCTGCAGTACTAAAAAGTTGACAACTGAAGGAAAATTTCATGGGGGAGGCAAAATTCTTATAGGGCACAATGCTCTCTCCTTTTGCTACACTTCAGGCATACCTGAACATCAGATGGAAAAAAAACACACAGTCTTCGCTACTGTGGTAAAAAGTACTGTATTTCTTCTGGAATGGTACATTTTATACAAATGTGAATGGTCTCTGTGCTGATGCATTTTCCCCCCAGCAATGCATTTAAGCAGCCACCTTGTTTGAAGGCCCAGTTTGATAAAAAGGTGTGATGGTAAGAATTCAGATAAATAAATAAAATCTAGCTTTCTTTGTATGGTGCTTTTAGTTATCTTTCAGAGAGAAGAGTCACCATGCGTTTCTGAATTAATAAGCGGACACAAGCATTCTTCCTTTTTCTTTTCTTTTCTTTTACACATAGCAAGTTGCTGATGCTGAATTCAATTAACAGCATTTAGGCCTTAAATAACCTTGTCATGCATAGCGGAATGTGACAGTTTAAAAAAAGAAATTGACAGGATAAAATGTAAGGTGATACCCTGTCATAAATTTGACACCTACAGAGCCTCAGCATTTCTTGACAGAATGATCCATAATTAAATTTAAAAAAAAAAAAAAGCTATAGTAACACTATTTTTATATATGAAACAAGCACAGTTGAGAAATATTACTCTTGGGAAGACTACAGTCATCTGTCAACATTTAGGTAAATCCCACTGAGTTAATGGGTCTGCTGTAAATGAGACTAGAGACAATCAGGCATATAATTCTGAGAATACACCAACCATCTTAGGGCGAGCTGTAGTCCCAAAAGTAATTATTCCAGTTTCTGAAAACTAGAATTCATTCACTGAGGAACTGTTTCTTTCAGTAAGGACTTAGTGTAGCAGTGCCACCAGCAGCTTCTTAAAATCTCCAGATGTGTCAGACTGAATGGCCTCAGCCAAAGACTTATTATACATCTGATGGTACTTTTCCTTAATTGATTGGAGGTCAATCTTAAAACAAAAAAAGAAGAAGATATTAGAACCTGTAGGGATACCACAGAATTCCCTTTGGGCTGTGGTGGGAAAAATATCAGCAGAAGACAAAGTGATCTCTGTTCCATGGTTATCACTCAGTTTTAGAGAAAGGTTGGGAGCAAACAGGGGGGAAAAGTTGGAATGCAAGGTCCTCCCAGGAGTTGTGACACCATCTTGTGTCTATATAGGCCTTCACAGCACTTGTTGACTTATGGTGGCCCCATGAATTTCATAGGGTTTTAAAAGTCAAGTAATCCTCAGAAGTGGTTTGCCACTGCCTGCTTTTGAAATATAGCCTACAGTACTTGGAATTCGTTGGTGGTCCCCATCCAAGTATAACTAGTCCTCTCCTTGCTTAGTTTCCAAGATGGAATATGGTGCCTTCAGGGTATTTGCTTTGACATTATCTACCAGCAGTAAGTGTTGAGAACCCTAAATCTTGTAGATGCTTTTAGCTCTAAGGCCCCCTCAGAAATTTATTTTTCTTAAATGAATGTGGCCACTCAAGGTCTACAGAGCAAATGAAGCCATAAAAATTGGTGTCTTCAATTATGGTGGTCATCTTTAATTATACTGCTGTCCAGACAGCCAGAAAACTGTTTGCTAGGTGGAAACCTTGTGGTCATCCTGATATTGTAGGACTGAAACCTCCCCCATTGCTGACTATTTGCTAAGCCTGTTGGAAACTGCAGTTAAACATCACCATGACCATATACTTCCCAGTTATCCCCTATGCCAGTGGTTCCCAACTTGTGGGTTGGGACCCCTTTGGGGGTTGAATGACCCTTTCATAGGGGCCACTTAAGACCATTGGAAAACACATATTTGCATATAGCAATGAAAATAATTTTATGGCTGGGGGTCACCACAACATGAGGAACTATATCAAAGGGTTGCGGCATTAGGAAGGTTGAGAACCACTGCCCTATGCAGATGTGTATTACCCCAAAGCACTCAAAGCACTAAATAAATGTGTGAAGGATGGAGTAGGATTGCACCTGCTGATCATGCCTCACATCTGCTGGCTATATCCTGATTCATTAGGGTTCTTGCTTTTGTGGAAGAATTCCAGACTTGTAGACCCAATTTTGCACTGCCTGTGGACATATGGCCACTGGAATGTATGTTTGATAATGCCCCCCGCCCCCAGACATCATCTATTGACCATGAATGAAGATACATTTAGTAACAAGGTATTAACTCACCACTTACGGGTTACTTAGGATTAGAGAGATACCCTTCACCAACCAAGCTGTGTGTGAGCTACAGAGGTGTTAAAACCTCTGGAATTTTTCAAGGCCAATAGTATAAATGTTTCCACTGCCTTTGTTCTTGAAGCTATTTGATTTCTCTAGCTCTTTCCTGTTCATGTTTGAGGGCTGGTCATTGCCATGAGGAAGATTGGCAGAGGTGTAAAATATCAGATTCCCACTTTCCTAGTCATGGGAAAACCTAAGGACAGAAGGTCTAACTCTGTGTAAGTGGTGAGGGACTGTTTTAGCTAGGGAACATCTGGGATTTTGTTATATTCCCTAGCTGGTTGTAGCTTCCACTGTGTCTTTAATGCCTTGTTTCTTACAGCAATGCAACTTCTTAAACTATTACTTGGAAAAGGATGCTGAAAGTTATGATAACCAAGGACTTGATTTGATCTTTCCTACTTTAGAACCCAACTTTTTTCAGCTCTCTGTTAAGCTTTGGAATGCTGTTTGCTATTTGGCATACAGACATTCCTTTCCTCTCCTAAGGAGGGAAAGGAAAAGCGGTTTTATTTTTACTTGCTCATAACAAAGTTTCCCATATGGGAAAGAAGAGAAGAGGGTGCTGTGGGTAATGAGTAGGAGCTGGTGGAGCTGGCTCTCTTTGTTCTTTGATCATGATTTTGGACACAATGGTTCTCAACCTTTGGTCCTCCATTTGTTTTGGACTTTCAGATCCCAGAAGCCTCAGCCAACTTGGCCAACAGTCAGGAATTATGAGAATTGAAGTCCAAAACATCTGGAGGGCCAAAGATTGGGAACCACTGCAGAATAGGGGGCATGGCCAATAGACACATCAGTTTCAGAGAACAGAGGCTATTTCCCACTCTTGCATTCACTGAACTAGTGAGGGATTCGTCTGTATAGCTTTAGGACAGACAAGTTCTCTCAAGCTGGCATCTTCCAGATGTTTGTGACTTCAGCTTGCATGATCCTTCACCATTGTCCATGTTAGCTGGGCCTGCTGGGAACTGTGATCCAAATATCTGGAGGGGACCTTGAGGAAGGATGTCCTACTAGGATGGCATAGATGTGGGGTGAAGTTTTTGAATCATCATCATCCATTTCAAAAGAAGTGATATAAATGTAACAGATATGATTATATTAAACACCTTTGACTACCTGTAGAGTCTTGCACAGACTTTTAAGACTCTGGTCTTCAAATGGCCTACCTCAGCTCGTGTTACCAGGATGCGAATTAACGTCTCCTCATCAGTCCCAACTCCCTTCATGGAATTGTAAAGACAAGTAGCAAAATAGGCTTGACTGTCCTGAGCACAGCTTACTTTAAGAACAAAACAAGAAAACATTTCATGAGTTTCCACAATTGTGCCAACTAAGAGGGTAGGAAACCAGAGCTTAAAAGTGTTGCCTGCTGGGCTACAACTCTCTTCACTTGGCAGTGGGGATTCCAAAAAGTAAGCTCTGGCAGGAGCTCATCTGAATGACAATGAGTGAAAATGTGCAGTCAGTAAATTAGAGTCATAGGTAGAATTGTTACCTTTTTTATTGAAGAAACAGGTCCAAAATTGTTGTTGCAATTATTATTACTGCTGTTGCAGACAATGAATCAATGAATTTGTAGTGCCAAATTGAGAGGCAGTATGATGTAGTGGTTTGAGTGTAGGATTAGGATTGGGATTAGAAGATTGGGTTCAATTCCTCAGTGGCCATGGAAACTTGCCAGGTGACCTTGGGCAAGTCACACACTCTCAGCCCCAGAAAATCCTGTGATAGGCTTGCTTTAGGATCTCCATAAATTGGAAATGACTTGAGAGCATATACATACCTGGCACTTTGTTGTTTGTACATTTCTGTTTATATATATATAAAAAAACTCTTGATTTTTTTCCTAGCGACTTCAATAGGCCTGTGATAGGTGAGTGCATCTGGATAGGATGTACACTTACAATGAATGTGGAAAGCTGCTTTTGGCTGAGGGGATTATGTGAGTTGTAGTCCAACAAATCTGACACCAAGTTAGGGAAAGCTAGACTAAATGCAACATTGGCTAATATACCCAAGCAGTTCTTATAGCCATAAAAAAGAATGTGTTAGAGGAACACAAAGTCCTACAATATGTCCTCTTGTAGTCCACATGTGTGTGTGTGTGCGCCTTCAAGTCACTTACTGATTTACGGTGACCTTATGAATTCTTCATAAGGTTTTCTTAGGCAAGGAATGCTCAGAGATGGTTTTGCCATTTCCTTTCTCTGAAATACAGCCTAGAGTGCCTGGTATTCATTGGCAGTCTCTCATCCAAGTGCCAACCGGGGCTGCTTAGTTTCCAAGATCAGACAGGATCCAGTGCCTTTTAAGGGTATTTAGAACCTGTAGTCCACATACCCATCTTTTAATCCAGCACTGACACTTCTAGTCATTATCAATTGAAAGTGGTGATTGTTTAAAAAAATCTTTATTATGTGCCTTACCAATTGTTAGATAGGCCTTCTTGAGGTCTCCAGAAGTTTCACTCTTTATAGCATCTTCAATGTCATTACCAGTCAGCTGTAATATATAATAAAATAGATTTCATAGGTCATATATTACAATGGCCATGTTCCCACTATGATTTAAAGCAAATTGCTGATCAGGTTTATATGACTGTCATTCCCATTTGAAACCAGTTCCGATCCTACTGTGATTGGTTTCAATTGTGATGAAGCAAGGCAAACGCAAAAAACCTGCTCTTTCTTGACACAAGTTCTTTGCCGGTTCTTTTGAAAAGAATCAGTCTCGATACGTGTTCAATAATTGGGGATGACAGACCATTCTGGAGGGGAGGGATTAATGGCAGAGGGGTGTTTACCATCCCTTTTCAGTTTTTGGTAAAGCCGCCATCTCCCCCCCACCCCCACCCCAGTGCTGCCTTTGTGTTTATGGTGTGACCTATGGGCACATGATTTTTTAAAAAAAGAATTGATAGAAGATTTGAGTCATTGGTTTTGCAACTACTTGCCTCACTGATTGCAAATAGTTGCAAAACCAATGACTCAAATCTATCAGTTTTATTTTTTTAAAAAAATATTGGCCTGGTACAGACTGCCCAAAAAGAAGGGAAGCCTCAGCCACCAAACCGCAAGGCTTCTCACCGGCGGAAAAAGAACCTGAAAAAAGTGGGTTCTTTTGAAGCTGCAGCAGTGGTGTAACAAGTGCGCCACTGGCACACTCGTTATGTAAGTATGGGGAAGCGGCGGGTGCCTGTTGGAAGAAGTAGGAAGAAGAAGGTAGGATGGGAGAAGAAGACAAAGGGGGGAGGGATGAGGAACAAAGGAAGTAAGGAAGTGAAAATGTACACAGGGAAGGGAGGGGAGGGGAGGGTCCAGTGGAGGGCCGCTTGTCTTCCCCAGCTCCAATGGGAACGACAAGTGTGCCCTCCCAAAGAATTGATTTCAAAGAGGCCCCATTTCCATAGTGGGAACACGGGGCCTTTTGGAATCGATTACAACAGCGGGGCAGACCCAAATCAGGACACGGGTTATTCCTTCAGTGGGAATGGGCCCTTAGTAGAGCCTGGAGAAGGAGATGGGTACAGATAAAATGAGTTGAGCCTTTTACAACCTGGTGCCCACTGCATGTGCTGGGATACAATTTGTTCTGGCCCATTCACATTACACAGTTACAGCAGTATGATTCCACTTTAACTGTCATGGTTCCTTCCTATGGAATTCTATAGTTTGTTGTAATATTGAAAGTCTCCAGAGTGCTCTGGATGAGAAATTGAAATGTCCCTCTCCAAACTCCAACTCTTGGGATTCCATAGGATGATGCCATAGCAGTTAAAGCGGAATAATAGTCTATAATTGTATAGTGTGAATGGGTCTCTTGTCAAAGGCTACACAATAGTTTTAACATGGCCATGCTAACCCACTGGCTTAGGCAAGTAAATGTACAAGACACAGCTTTTCCATGCTGTAACTTTCTTCTGATCCTTCAGTGCCCTTAGAGTAGCCTTTTTCAACTTTTTTATATTTGAGAAGCACTTGAAATAATTTTCAGGTCTTAGTGAATATTTGCATAAAAATGATTATATCTACAGCTCAAAGAAATACTTCCCAAACCCAATCACAATCTCTCAAGGAACTCCTGCTGATCTCTCATAGAACTGGGTCCCTGGTTGAGAAATCCTGTCTTAGAATGATTCAAGCTAGGAAGAGGACCAGTCATTGTCTCTTGTATGCATTGGTGATAGTACTATGAAGGAGCATTTGCTACAACAAAACAATGATACTCACTTGTTTGTAGGCTTCAAAGGTAGCCCTCAACTGCATGTAGTTTCTCTTTGCCAAGACATCGTTGAAAGCCAGCTCATCTGTCCCCCAGCGACCTTCTCCTGCCTCAGAGATTGAACAACCTTATAATTATAATAGAAAGGGATCTTGCAGCACCTTTGAGACTAACTGAAAGGTGGAAGTTGGTAGTATGAGCATTTGTAGACTTGAGCCTACTTCCTCAGATGCATTTGGTGGAGCGGAAAGCCCAGGGACAGACCTGTATAGCAGTCTGTGTGTGAGAATGTCCATAGGAATGCAAAACTTTGCGGGTGTGGAGATGAGGTGACAAATTCAGTTTTAACTATAGTCGTTGGGGGACAAGGCAAGAGGAAAGATGTTGCCTAAAGCCAAGGTTACTAGATGACCAGTGAGCATTGGGATGCAATGTGGGAGCCAAAAAGAAGATGAAATGAATTGGCCAAGACAACTTCTATGAGGCTGGGGGGTTTGCTAGCGTTATATTGTGTGTAGTGTGCCAGAGAACCATTGTCTCTCTTCAACCCACTGTTGATGGACTGTAGTTTTTTGATATATTCCAATTCTGCTGTTTTTCTTTCCAATCTTCCTTTATAGTCTTTAGAAAGACTGCACCTCATCTCCACACCCACCAGGTTTTGCATTCCTATGAACATTCTCACAAACAGACTGCTATATAGGTCTATCAAGACTGCTATAGAGGCTGCCAATGAGGAGTTACATTGATGGTGAATATAAGACATTGGCTGCTGCTACACTGCAGAATTAATGTAGTTTGACACTGCTTTAATAGTTATGGCTCCATTCTATGGAAGCCTAGGAATTGTAGGTTGCTGTGGCAGCACAGCTCTCTGATGGTGAAGGCTAAATATCTCACTAAATTACAAATCTCAGAATCCCACAGCATTGAGCCATGGCAATTAAAACAGTGTCATATTGTATTAACTCTGCAGTGCAGATGGAGCCTTAGCTTCATGGGAACTGATTTGCAGTTGGTGGTACCCAGAGATACAACACAAAGGACTTTCAGCTATATAACAGAAGTAGAAATCACTTCTTTTGCCAGCCGTAATAGAATTTGAACCAAACACTGGAGGGAAAAGAGAGGTTGGGCCGGGGGGGGGGTATCCCAATGGGAAGCTGCCTTAGAATTTTGGGGTGCTGCTGAGACTGGTTTGGGGGAGGTAGGACTGCTTGCTTATGCATTTGCTTCAGTATTCGTATAATACTCATTCATCATATATCACTCTGGAATTATACTTACTTCATAAAGATCCTTGGCATCATTTTGGGCCAGGGTTTCATTGATCTCCACCCCTTGATCTCTGCTAGCCTGGAGAAGGTGATATCATATTAAACAGCGGGAGAAACAAGTGAACAGATTGTTCCCCCACTACCACAAAAAGTTTCTTTTTAATACTTGTACTATAACACGTAAGTCGGTTTTAACATTCCTCAGTATTTGATTTCTAGAAAAAGAAATGGAGGGGCCCAGTGCCACGCTCAGATCCATAAGCTGTTTCCCATCATCTCCAGTTACACCTCTAATGCTTGATTAAAATTTGTGGAGGGTCAAAGTTGCTCACCCCAGTCTAGGTTGTTCAGGATAACCAAATGAACTTTAACAAATGGTTTTTATCAACTTCCTGGCTTATTAGTTGGGCAGCAGCCCTTTTTGCAAAGCACTTGGAAGGCAAAGAAGCACATTGTGCTTTTTGCTGCCCTCTAGTGCATATTATCCAATACTGCTTGGGGAGAAAAAGGTGGGTTATCTCCACTCCATTATTGAAAGATCCACATCATTTGCCAGCTTCCAAGTTTAGAGCATGGTGTTTGAACCTTTACCTACCTCCGTAGCTTAGGACCTCGATAAGGAACCACCTGTCTCCCTGTAAACTTGAATGATCTTTAACATTGGCAAGCAAAGCCCTTAGGAGGATTTGATCAATCACATATGTCAATGTGTACATGTGCACAGGGGCATCACTATGGTGTGTGTGTGTGTACACCACACCAGGTGACACCCTAAGTTGAGAGTGACACCACTACTTTCCAAACATCTGCATTTGGGCAGAAATGGGCTGTGGCATTAGGCTGTGTTCCTTTAAATCACTGAAGAGATGGTGTGAGTAGGGTGAGCATTAGTTTGAAGAGGAAGGAGAGACCCTAGTTTTTTTTAAATTAAAATTTTAATTTTAAAATTAAATTTTAAAAATCTTTTTAAAATTATTTTTTATTCATTTACATTTTTCTTTGAAAACATTACATCTTGCCAAATTTTCAGATGAGCTTTTCCACACAATATTGCAAAATGAGATGGTACAGTGAGGCTGTAGAATTGCAAACTATACAACTTCAGGATCCAAGTACAGTGGTGCCTCGGGTTACGAAATTAATTCGTTCCGTGGCACCGTTCGTAACCCGAAAAGCCTTCGTAAGCCGAATTGCCATAGGCGCTAATGGGGAAAAGCCGCGATTCCGTGCGAAAAAGCCGAAAAAAGCACCAAAAGTTTTTTCGTAACCCGAAAAAGCATTCGTAACCCGGAACAATGTTTTCCTATGGGATTTTTTCGTATCCCGAAAATTTCGTAACCTGGGTATTTCGTATCCCGAGGTACCACTGTAGCAGTGACAAAGGTGTTTTTGAACACTGTCTGCACATTAAAAGCAATTTATATACAGGCATCCCTCAGTTAACAAAACCTCTAACAAAGAAACTCCTTTTTGAAAAGTCGTTTTGTGTTTGCCCACCCATTCTTGTTCTTCTTTGCCCTCTGTTTAAGCTGGATTTTGTTTTAAAGCTGCTTCAGCACTAGAAGGATGGCAGGCTGGAGAAACACAGCCTTTCAGTGTCAGGTAGAAACGATGTGTGTGCATTTTTTAAGAAAAAGCAGTGAAAGCTTGAGCTGTGAAAAAATAGAATTCTGTTTTAGTTTATCCTACTGTAGCTGTCTGTGCCTGTCTATAATAGACAAGTTAAACTGCAGCTACCTCCAAAATCTCTTACAGAGCAGGTGTGAACAGCAATACACAGAGTAAATGGGAAAGCAGACTAACTTGCCTCATCAGCTACCCCAGCTTATAATAAAATTATGGCTCTATGGATGTGGCCACCAAAATGGTAATCATGATAAAAATAGTCCAAACACTTACCTTCAGAACAGAAAGAAGTATCTTTCTGAGTGACCCACTGGTATCATTTTTGACATCAGATTCCAAATCCCTATCAAAAACTAAGAAAAGGTAGAGATTTTCATATTTTTTGCATGCCTGGTGTTCAGACTTTTTAATTTAAGGAGCGTTTTTATAAAAAAATAACATGTCACTTACTCTTTTGGTAAGCATCCTTGATTGCAACAATTTGCTGTGGCAAAGAAAAGAAGAACAGGTAAAATGAAGTGATAGCTTAATGTTTTTACAAACACATAATTCAAATTTTATAGCAACCAACCAACAAACAAACAAACCATTCACCAAACATCTGCCTTTTGGCAGAAACAGGCTGAGGTGTTGGCCTGTGTCCCTTTAAAATGATGAAGAGCTGGGATGAGTGGGGTGAGGCTTCATGGGAAGAGACAGGAGAGGCCCCAGGTTTTTTTTATTAAAAAGATTACATTTTATTTTTTTAAAAAATAAAAATTAATCTTTTTAAATTTAGAGTTCATTTTAAAAACATTTTAAAAATTAAAAACAGCACATCTTACCAAATTTTCACTTTGACCACTTGAAGCAATATACATGTAAATACATTTAGACTGTGTGTATGATACTGTAATTTAACAGTATAATTTTAATTTTGCTAGTCATTTATGTCACAGCTATTGCCATTCCATTCAGTCATATATAGGAATCACGATTTATGAGTAACATTAGTATGAAAAACAATACTAAGGATTCTGTATGGTGGGGTCTGGGAGGAGCTCAATACAGGGGGTGAAACCATGAATTACTGCACCGGGTGACGCCAACCCTAGGGATGCCACTGTTCTGAAACTGGCAAAAAATGACAGCACTCCTATATTCTCATGTACATTTTCCTGCCTGTTTTCATGTGCACCATATGTGGGGTGCCAGAGAATAATCTCATCAAAGAGTTTGTCACCATCTTTGCATTTATTGTCATCCTTGCTTTCTCTGCTCAGTTGCTCCAAAGACAAATAGAAGAAGGGCTTTGGTTCAATGCCCTGTTGGTTTGGCCTTTGAGTCATCTGGCTGGATACTGTTAGAAATACAATACTTGCAGCTTGGTCTGATCCAGAAGGTGGTTCAATGGGCTCTTGCTGTCTGTTGAGATTTGGTTCCACAACCCCCTGTGGATACCAAAATGTGTGGATACTCAAGTCCCATTAAATACAATGGAGAATGAAATGGTGATCCTTATATAAAATGGCAAATTCAAGATTTGTTTTTAGAATTTATATATATATTTAAAATACTTTCAAGCCATAGATGCTTGAATCTGTGGATAAAGAATCTGTGGATGTGGAGGGAGCTAGCTTGTTTTCTGCTGCGCCAGAAACTAGGACCCAGAGCAAAGGATGTAAGCTAAAGGAAAAGAGATTCCACTTCAACATTAGGAGAAACTTCCTGACAATAAGGGCTGTTCGACAGTGGAACACACTCTTTCCTCGGAGTGGAGTGGAATCTCCTTCCTTAGAGGTCTTTAAACAGAGGCTGGATGACCATCTGTCGAGGAATGCTTTGATTTAGATTTCCTGCATGGCAGGGGGCTGGACTGGATGGCCCTTGCGGTTTCTTCCAACTCTATGATTCTATGTATCCTCTTGTTCTCTTTTTTGGAAGATGGATTTCTTATAGCATAAGCAGTCATCCTAAGTCAGGGATGGCTCTCCAGATGTCACAGTGTAATTTCCACTGGCTGTTCTGGTTTGGGCCAGTAGACATTGCAGTACAACAGCTGGAGACTCACAAGTTTCCCAATTCCTACTCTAGGTAAAAGAGGCAACATTGTTGACTGAGCAAAGGTAGAAAGCCTGGACCTTGGGCATCATGGTAGGCCTGGGCAACCCATCATTTTGGTTGCCAAACTCAGGGCTCCATGTTGCTTGCCTCTGTTATCTTTTGTGGCAAATTTTCACACATCATAAAGTTCTGGCTTAAGCCCTTCAGTCCCAGATTGCTAAAGATTATTTATTGCCTAGTACAATAGACATTGTGATTAGGCAGCCTATATCATTTTCCTCACCCCCTTTATCCTCACAATAACTCCATGAAGTAGGTTGAACAAAGCATTAGTGCCTAACCCAAGATTATCCAGTGAGTTTCATGACTCAGTGGGGACTTGAATCTAGATCTCTCAAGCCCTAGTCCAGCACTCTAAGCAGAGCACTGTATTGACTTTTTATTAAAGTCACAGGCAAATCCTTACCTGGTTGGTCCGTGTGCAGAGGATCTCAATTAGCACTGCTTCATCAGTTCCTACTCCTTTCATTGCTTTCCGAAGCTGCTTGGCATCATATTCCCAGGGCCAATCCAGGAGGGCCAAGGCGGCCTGTTCAAAATTCCCACTCAGATCTCCTTTGAGTACTTCTCCCAGATCCTAAGAAAGTTTAAAAGAGAGACCTCCTAATCAATCAGTGAAGGTCATAGTTGAAGATTTCTTGCATTAGTTAAGTGAACAGGCAAAAGGATTAGCAGGACCTTTGCAGCAGGTTCAGACCAAGACATTTTGCTGCCTGAGGAAACGATAAAATGGTGTTCTCTCTCTCTCTCTCTCTCCCCGTTCTATATACAGAAGTCAGATAGATTGGTAATTGGAGCATACATCTTGCTTGTGATGGGAAAATGTCTGTACCACACCCAAGACAGAAAGCTAGTTTAGGGAGCACAGGCAGGGGTGTTTCTAAGGGGGTGTGGATAGTGATGTCCACACTGAGTGACACCTCAGAGGGGGGTGTCAGGCTTCAGGAGTGTACCACCATGTCTCTCCAAGGATAGACCGGGACTCTCAGAGACTGAAGGTCCTAGGAAGGACTTATTCCACATACTCAAAGGTTAGAAGGGAACAGGCCAGGATACTGTTGGCATGCCATGGCGAATTCCTGGAGGCCTCCCCCATCGCCAAATGGCACGTAGACTCCTTTTTGACTTGTGAACAAGGCAGTGTCCTGGTCCACCAGTGGTCATTAGCACTTAGGCCACAGCCTTTTATCTTCCATAGTTCCCAGTCTACTCTTGAGGGATATTAACTTGGTGGCTCCAAGTCTGGTGGTGGCAGCATGAATGCACTGGGGTGACACCAACCCTAGTGATGCCACTGGGCATAGGACAGGTCATATGACAATACTGGAAGTAGCCAGGGAGTTCAGAAGGAACAGTTAGGAGGCCAGGCAGCCCCAACAGCATCTGCCACCTGAGGAAAGTACCTCACCCTGCCTAATGGTAAGTCCAGCCCTTCTATACGGCTGACACAGCTCAGAAGCCAGGGACAGAAATAGTGTGTTTAGGTCATTTTAAGGTCTTATGGGGCATTCTTGCTTTATATCAGTCTTTCCCATCTAGCTGTAATGGCCATGGACCATGGTGATCGAGAATAATGGGTGTTGTGTTTTAGCACAAGAGCATATAATAAATAATATATAAAAAATAAATAAGACGACTAGAGCAGCGTTGGCTGAAATCCCAACTCATATCCGATAAGACACTTTATTGGACTTTTCTTAGGTCCTATCAAGTGGCGATAGATGCAGCCAAGAAATCTTTCTATTCTGCATCTATCGTGTCTGTGAAATCATGTCCAGCTGAGCTGTTCAGGGTGGTAAGGAGTTTAACTCAATTGCCTTCCACCCACAACCCTCTACTAGATTCAATTATAGCTTGCTGTGATGCTTTTAATGATTATTTCACAGATAAAAATATCTCAAATAAGAGCTGATTTGGATGCCAAGTTTAAGTCAGAAGCAACAAGAGAGGCATCCAGCACCTCTGCCATTACTGTTAGACTGGATTAATTTGAATTGGTAAGTACTGAGGATGTGGATAAGCTCCTTAGTCGTCTGAAAAAGATGACCTGCCCTCTTGACCCATGCCCATTCTGGCTGGCTGTTCAAGGAGGTGATACAATCAAGCTGATGCTGGGAAATGTAATCAATGTATCCTTCAGGGAGGGTACCCTGCCTTCTTGTCTTAAGGAGGCAGTAGTCAGACCACTCTTAAAAAAGCCCTCCCTGGACCCCCTGGATAGAAATAATTATAGGCCAGTCTCATTGTTGCCATTCTTGGGCCAGGTGATTGAGAGGGTGGTCGTCAATCAACTACAGGTAGTCTTGGAGGAAACTGATTTTCTGGATCCATTTCAAACTGGATTCAGGATGGGATACGGAGTTGAGACTGCCTTGGTCGCCTTAGTCGATGGATCTCCATCTGGGCATTGACAGCGGAAGTATGACCCTGTTGGTGCTCTTGGACCTCTCAGCAGCCTTCGATACCATTGACCATGGTATCCTTCTGGAACGCCTGAGAGAACTGGGAATAGGAGGCACTGCTTTGCAGTGGTTCTGTTCCCATCTCTCAGGCAGATTCCAGATGGTGGCGCTGGGAGACAGTTGCTTTTCTAAAAGAGAGCTAGAATGTGGCATTCCCCAGGGCACCATCCTGTCTCCCATGCTGTCTAACATTTACATGAAGCCACTGGGCGAGATCATACAGAGACATGGGGCAGGGTGTTATCAGTACACTGACGACACCCAAATATACTTCTCTATGTCTCAGTGACTAAGGATGGCATCTCTCCTCTGAATTCCTGTCTTGGGGTGGTAATGGACTGGATGAGGGAAAATCGCCTCAAGCTGAATCCAGGTAAGAGGGAAGTACTCGTTATAGGAAACCCGAACCCGGGAATGGAGTTATGTCAGTCAGTTCTGGATGGGGTCACACTTCCCCTGAAGGACTCTGTCTGCAGCTTGGGGGTGTTCCTCGACTTGTTGCTTCACCTGACAGCTCAGGTGGATGCGACAGTCAGGAACACCTGTTATCAGCTTCTGCTGATACGCCAGCTGCGCCCCTTCCTGGAAATGGGAGACCAGTAGTATATGCACTGGTCATCTCTCAATTGGACTTCTGCAATGCGCTCTACATGGAGCTACCCTCGTGCCAAGTTCGGAAAGCTCAACTGGTACAAAACATGGCAGCCAGACTGATTACGGATACTTCTCGTAATGATCATATAACACCGGTTTTGAAGTCCCTCCACTGGCTGCCAATTAGTTTCCGGGCAAGGTACAAGGTGTTGGTGATTACCTTTAAAGCCGTACATGGCTTGGGTCCATAATACCTAAGGGAATGCCTTCTTCTGTACTGTCTGTCTCACACACTAAGGTCCTTGGAGAAGAATTTAGTTCAGTCTGAAAGATCTAGACTAACTTCAGTCACCCAGAGGGTCTTTTCTAGTGTTGCTCCGAAGCTATGGAATGACGTGCTGGAGGAGATCCACCACATTTCTACTCATGCAGCCTTTAAGAAGGCTCTTAAGACAGATCTCTTCCGGTTTCCCAACGTAGCACCTCTCTCCGTATACTGTGATTTTCATCCCTCTGTCCACCAATTCCCTTAATTTTAACACTATTGTATTTTATTGATTTTAAATGCTGATTATTTAATTGTAATTTTAGTATTGGGATGGGGGGTGGGGAAGGGACTAATTTTTAGCTTTATTGTATTTTCTATGTATTTTATTGCCTAGATTCCTTGTGATTGGGAGGGCTATAAATAAATCATTTATTGTTTTTTGTGGGTTTTTCAGGCTACGTGGCCATGTTCTACAAGAGTTTATTCCTGATATTTCACCAGCATCTGTGGCTGGCATCTTCAGAGAATGCTGGCATGGAAGAGAGTGGTGTGTGTGTGTGTGTATATATATATATATATACACTGTGTGATCCTAGATAGGGATTATGTCATACCCTGCAGTTGGATAGGACATGTAGCTGAGGCAGGAATGTGTCCATTTTCATGTAGACACAGCTGAATGTGCTTCTGCCAACTAGCTGGACCTCACCTCTGGCTTTGAAGAGATTACCCAGGAGGCAACACAGGCATGTCCCATCCATACATGAAGCATTGACAAAGAACAGCAACATTTCCCAGAGATACAAAACTTGGCATCATAAAGCAGGCTTAGATTTCTTCATACTCCCAAGAAGCTTTCCCCCTTATGCAGCTGATAATGGCTGGTCTATACTGTGACACTCATCCAGGCCCTACTGCCTTAACTTGATTCACATTCTCTGTGAGACCACTGGTTGTGCACAAATAAATACGTGTAGCTAAAGAATGATTGGAAATCAGTTCTAGAATGAATCTAACTTAGAGATGTACTTCTCAGAATCACAAGGCTTGGTTTTTAGTTTTCAAAAGAACTAAGTAATTATACCAGTCTGATAATTACACCTTGCTTTGGTGCCAAGATCCTTCTGTATGTAAGAGGGGAAGAATTTGATGGTGATAACCATAAATAATGTCTACCTGGTCAATGAAACCAGCTATTGAGACCAGTGGTAACTGGTGGCTTCCATGTCACTGGGGCAAAGATTCCATCCCAGGTTTTGGAGGAGGTTTTGGTTTGGTGTTAATCAAAGTGCTGTACATAACCTCATTGGTATCAGAAGTAGCCCTTTCTCCTTTACTGGATCTCAGAAAGATCTCTGAAGAGGGAGTGGGCACAAACACCTGTTTATCACAATACCGCAAATAATATTAGTCCTTCTCCCTCTCCTTCCTTCCTTCTTTCCTTGATTGATTGATTGATTGATTGAATTTGTATATTGCCTTACTCCCAAATTAGGATTCAGGCAGTAAAAATAATGGCAACCTTATTTATTTACCTTGTGATAAAGGGCCTTGTACTTCTGTTTTATTTGTTGCCTCTGGTCTGATGAACGGCTGGACAGGATCTCAATACAGTGGTACCCCGGGTTACGAAATTAATTCGTTCCGCGGTTAATTTCGTAACCCGAAATACCTTCGTAAGCCGAATTCCCATAGGCGCTAATGGAAAAATAGCTCTCTGCTGCCCTCCGGTGGCGGAAAATAGCGCCGCGGTTTTTTCGTAACCCGAAGAAACCTTCGTAAGCCGAAGCAATAAATCCCTATGGGATTTTTTCGTATCCCGAAAAATTCGTAACCCGGCGCATTCGTATCCCGGGGTACCACTGTAATTACCTTTTCATCTGTTCCTGCAAAGTATTAGTGCAAAGCAGGGGGAAAAAGTCAAATTGAAATTGTTATGAGTTGACCAGCTAACTTTCTCTGGCACCAGAAAATTCAATGCTGCCTTTAAATGAATGATACAGAGGAATTAATTCAGTTGACTACCTGTTATTTGGACCTCAAACAACTCAAAGATACTGTAAGTTTTTCAATCAACCCAAGTCTTACTCTGTCCCTTATGTAGTTAAATAAAACAGGAATACAATTTATATATATACAATCTGCTTCTCTGACTTCTTAACTGGTAGGCAGAGCTATTCAGGTGTATGGGGTTACTTTATGCTCATTGTTATGTTGTGTGCCTTTCAGTTGATGGCCCTATCATCAGGTTTTCTTGGCAAGATTTATTCAGAGTAAGTTTTCCATTGCCTTCCTGGGCTGAGAGAGGGTGACTTGCCCAAGATCATCAAGTAGATTTAGCATCAGATTTGAATCCTGATTTCCCAGAGCCCTAGTGCAATATTCAAACCACTATACCGCACTGGCTTAATTTGGGCTCATACATGTATGCAATCTTAGATTATTTCTGTGATCAGAGCCAGCCCAAGACACCTTGTTGCCTGAGGCTGAGCAGCAAATAGCATCACCCTCACCCCAAAGTCCAAGTGCATAGCTACCAAGGTTAGTCACGTTATTTTAGCACATGGAACAGGCAATCCCCAACCACGTCTACATTTTCTAGGCAGTAAAAATGCAATAATAATCATTACTAATAATTTCATTATATTTTTTGGCAAAAAATCTGTTGCATGAGACAACTGTTTCAATCTCCTCAATGGCAAGCCTGTCCCTTTCTTGTGTAAAGCAGAATGAGATGGTTCTCTCTCTCTCTCTCTCTCTCTCTCTCTCTCTCTCACACACACACACACACACACACACAGAGGGAGGGAGGGAGGAGTTAGACTGGAGGAGCAAATGAGTAGCAATTTAGAAATTTAACCCTTTCCACTCAAAAGAATCCTGAGAAAAAAATGACAATCTCTTTAGTTGCTACATGCTTATGGAATAAGCCATATTGGAAGCTAACATCAACAAACTTTCTTCTATTTCTTCTTCTTTCTATGAGGGTAACCATAGGTTGACTTGATAAGAATTAACAGCAACAAACTTTCCTCTATCCAGAGGTGGAGGCAGAGCAGAGCAGCACACAATGGACGGTAAACCCTGGCACCACAATGACTTGGATGGAAAGAGCAAGCTAAATACATAAGAAATACATAAAGCCCCCTGGGAGAATCTTTGCAATTTTCAGAAACCAGTCAATTAATCCTTGCAAATTGTAGCAAGGATTGAGGGCTGATTTGCACACAGCCCTTTGCACCCTTGAAAATTTGCACTCTTGTCTCCTGCTTGAGATGGCCCTTGGAAACTGAAAACTAAGGGCAACTAGACCCTCAGACCCTTGGTGTTGGTTAGTGCCAGCTTCCCAACCATTTTACCAACTGAAATGCCCCCTTGGTATGATTCAGCAAGGCAGATTCCTATGCCTAGATCTAAGTGCAAGCACTTTTTAAATCACAGGCTTCACTTTCCATGTACTGTTCTTGAGAAGTAGGACAAGTGGTGGCCTTCTTACCCATTCCTTTGCAAGCCTTGTGTAGTTTCTTGGCATCCCGCTCAGGGTTAAAATCATGATGGTGGTGCTGAATTTTTGGCTAGGAAGACAAAAACAACAGAGAAAATTCTTCAGCAGCATGGTCACATAGCTTTGGGGGGGTGGGAATCATCTTTTTTTGGACTGCAAGTCCCCAAATCCTCTACCACCACCATACAATCACCACTGAGTTTCTTTTAGAACACCAAGATGGCCAAATAATGGTGGGTTACACACCGCCATGAAAGTACGGAGTCAGTCCATGCTAGGGTTAGGAAGGTGCGGTGCTTCCGCACCCCCCTAACCCTAGTACGGACTGAGTCCGTACAAAATGGCGGCTCCTCTTCCACATGGGGGCCGCCATGATGACGTCACGACCGCGCCGCCTCTATATGGGGCGGCGCGGACGTGACGTTGTCGGTCCGCGCCAGGGCACTTAGTGCGCCCTTTCCGCGGACCAGGAAGGAGCTCCGTTTCGGAGCTCCTTCCTGGTTTGCGGCGCCACTTTGCCTCGCTGGGCGCAGCCTTCAGACGGCTGCGCCCAGCGAAGCAAGGGAGAAAGGGGCCAAGCGGCCCCTTTCTCCTTCTCCCCGCCCCCGCGGGGTGTCCTTGGGGTTTGAAGCCCCAAGGACACCCCTTTCCAGGCTGCGGGGAAGCGGTGTTTTGCCGCTTCCCTGCAGCCTGAAAAGCGGCGGATCGGGGCCTCAGCAGCTGCCGTTCTAGCAGCTGAGGCCCCGATACACCAGGGAAAGGGGCGGGTGCAGTCCGCCCCAAATGGGTGGTCTGTAACCCGTCAATGGGAAAATGGCAAGTCTCTTCTTCAGACCTTGGAGAGCTGCTGTCAATCAGAGTAGAGAATACTAGTCTACAGAGCTTGAAAGAGCCATGATGGGTGGAAGATTTTGGGAGCTGTAGTCCAAAAAACATTTTTTCCAAACTCTTGACATCCTTGGTGTGACAGATCCCCTTTCCAGGCTGGCCCCAGAGTTCCAGTTTGTAGGGAGTCCTGCCACTCGCCCTGCCCTTGTTCCTTTAATTCTTTCCTTTCTGGGTTAGGCTATTGGTCCTCAGAATGACCCCTATAATGTGGCCTTGTGGTTGTGTTGTTGTGTGGGTTACTTAGTTACTGTATGTGTGGCCTGACTCCAATTCAAGCTTGACCGTCAGCCAGAGACAGTTTTAAAACAACAACAGAAATGGATTTATTAAACATGGTATGAGAATACAATAAACCAATATTCTATTCTTTAGGCTCCCTAATATTAACCCTTCATGTACAACTCCAAAACTGGCTCTTTTAGCTCAAAGCCTTGGGTTCGTCTACTCTGGCCAGAATATTCTGGGCTGCTCCTGGAGTATTCTGGCCCTGGAGCTGCTCCAGATTCCCCGTTACCTCTGCACTCTGCAGTGAGAGTGGGTGCTGTCTACACTCACATTGCCACTTGTTGGCCATCACTACCACCATGTGTCATTCTCTCCGAGGTCAGAAATGCACCACCCAACACTGATCACATGGCTAGGTGCCTTGTCACGCCAGGTGACACTCTAAGGGAGGTGACACCACTGCTCCTCAAATATCTGTATTTTGGCAGAAATGGGCTGTAGCATTCACCTGTTTCTGTTTAAAATGCTGTCAGAGATGGGGTGAGGCTCGGTGAGAGGAGAAAGGACAGGGCCCAGTTTTTTTAAAATAAAATTTCAAATTTCAAAAATTTAAATTTTTAAAAAATATTATTTCTAAATTTTGTTTTAAAACAAATTACCAAATTTGCACTTTAAGTGCATGACACTATGAACATGTAAATACATTTAGACTGTGCATATGATATTGTAATTTAAAGATGTAATTTTAATTTTGCTAGTTGTTTATGCCACAACTATTACCATTAGATTCAGTGATATATGGGAATTATGATTTATGAGTAACATTAGTACAAAAAATATTACTAAGGATTCTGTAGGGTGTGGTAATGGGAGGAAGTCAATGTGTGTCTCTGTGTGTGTGTGTGTGTGGGGGGGGGGGTGATACCATGAGTTACCACACTGAGTGACACCAACCAAAGTGACGCTACAGTTGTGGGGACATATGTGTGAACAGTCACCCTGCATCACTGTGCTCTGGATTTTTTTGCAAAATGTGGAGCAAATGGTGAGGTATTTTATACTACCGTACTTTAAATGAGGGATAGGGCAGATTCATTGCAGAACCGGCTTTCTGTTGTGGAGCCAGTCCGCACTCGAACTGGGAATTTGTCCTGCATTGCGTTGAGAAGTCACCATGAGGACAGGGGGAAACTGGTTCAATTGGACAATGCAAACATGCTCCCTATCTGTCTCAACTCCCAACTTGTCTTTCTTAACAGATTCGCTCAACAGAGCTTTCAACAGACTCTTCCCCAGAGACCCCTTCTTTCCATCATAGAGTTCTCTGTATGTAGAGAGATCTTATAGCACCTTTGAGATGTTTATGCTGCCAATGTCTTTCTTTCATTTAGTCTTAAAGGTGCTACAAGATCTCTCTCTACATACTGATTTCACGGACTGACATGGCTATATCTTCAGGATTCTCTGTAAAGGGAACTGGCTGCTTTCATTTATTCTTAACACTTAAACCTTGCTTAGTAACATATTTGCAAATATTTTTCCTCTTTCTGTTTTCTGTAACAGTTGGTTATACCGTTTTGTCCCCCCCCTCCCTATAAAAGTGAATGGTTATCACAGGTGTGCCCAATAAGTTTAGACACTGCAGTTGCACATCCTCCAGAATGTCATAAATGGCAACTGGGGCATGTGGGATCAGGCAACATCAGTGTGTGAGCAAGATGGCAAAAGCTCTTAATGAGGAAGAAAACATAACTGAGGAGAGTCTGCAGCAGTTTGCTTTTGACTGAATTTACTGGGAAGGGGAAAATCCCAACTTTCTGCTTCTCTCTACCTTCTGAGTTAATTGTGTGAAAAATACTTTTGCATTCAGTTTGCAGAAAGTGAAGTAAAATGGGGATGAACAGGGGAGTGGTAGAAAGAGAGAAACTGGGGTATTTTACAAACCAGATGCAAAAGTGGGATAACATAGGATTAATCAGGACTGTCCCTATCAAATCAGGACCACTGAGAGAATATGCAATGAGGGTTAGTGCTCTAGTTATGAGTGTGGCAGGCTGTGACTCCCCTCCTGAGATCGGGTTCCTTGGCCTGCACTAGCAAGGGATCTCAGCAGACATTAACACATGGATTTGTGTCTCTCGGCCCCAGCAATGCTACTTCCCATCTGGGGAGCTATGTTGTGACAGGAACAATACTGGGAAGATGTCAGTAAGTCAACCAGGGAGTTCCAAATGCAACAACAACAGTGGATGCAGTTTCTCTCTACAGTTTCAATAGGTACACTCTGGTGATCTCAAAAAAGATTAACGCAGGCAAACAGAGTCATGGCTCTTTGACTCAGGCATCATGATTCACTGCAACAGGAGAGGGGTTTTTAGTGAGCAATATTCACATGAGTGGTGTGGCTTTGAGAGCACAATTACCGGTAGTGACAAATCTGTTGGTTTCAACCTGAGCCATGACCGTATACAGTGCATGAAGTTTGATTCATGATGCAAGTGAAGAGTCAGTGTGGTAGAATGGTAAGAGCAGGGTGGGGACCACATGGCAGGCCAACCCTTTTTGTGGTGCCCAATCCCACCAAGACAACCCCTAACCCCCTTAGACTTTCTCCAGTTTTTTAAAAACGCAAAATTTTGCTTCACATCAACCTAAACAGTTGCAAACTTGCTCCAGAATGCAATAGCTCGGCTCATTTTAACCCACTATCCTATTGTCCAAAAATAGAAAAAAGCAGGGGAAATAGATGAAAACTGACATCTCAGAGTTGTTGACATCTGCTGACTTTTTCCCTCTGTAGATTTTGTTTGTTCTCCCTTTATTCTTTTTTTTAATTGTTAAACCAAAGTAAACCAACACACCTGACATGTTGAGTTGAAATCTGTTTCTTTGCAATTGCTACTCAATTCAAGTCCAGCCCTTTTGAGAAACAGAGACCAGGTCCACCCCACCTTCTCCATGGCTCTATTTACTGGGGCTGTCCACCAATTAAAGGTTTATAGCTGCTTAATAAAATAGATGTCAGTCAATGGACTGGTGAAATAAAATACGCGCCCATTTTACAGTAATTTTTAAAGGTTACTGAAGACACTGACACTAATGTAATTTTATAAAGCAACGTCAAAATTGAAATAACACAAAGGAGCCAAAATGGTGGCTGAAAAACAAACAAAAGTGCTCTTTTATTGCAACTCAACTGGTTATTGTCCCTTGCAGTAGTTTATTCTCATTGCAAACATGAAAAAATAGAACTTTAGGCCACCCAAAGAATGTCTAAGATGATGAAAGACAGAGAAAGCTACTTACATGAGAGTGGCCCATTTCTTCTTAGAACTCCAGAGCTTTGTTCTTCAGCGTGATAAGGATCTGTTAATATTCAAGTTTTATGCTTCAATATTTCCTGGATTAATAAATAACCTGTGACACTATCCCTGTACGTGGCTGCTTATTTAAAGATATCATCCTTTTATTAAAGCCACACTTTTCTTAACACTTGAGCATTCTAGATTTCTTCTAACAAAAGGGCAGCAGCAGAGGGAGGACATTGATCCCCTTGACCATATTGGGGAGCATGTTTTCTCAGATGCAAGTTTCTCCTTGTTTGAAAATATTTTTTAGTCCAATTTTAAGTTGGGGGTGGGAAAACCTTTGACCTTTCAACAGTTTTGAATATCATCTCCATTAATCTTTCACCATTTTCCATGCTAGATTTGAATTAACGGGCAGGTAAAATAAAATACATACCGTCAGCCCTTCTTATCCAGATGACGCAGTGCCAAAAGAGCACCGAAAAGCTGAAGAGCTGGTGGCTATGATGCTCTTTCCTTGACTCCTTTTTGTGCTGTGGAAAGGATCAGGGCTGTGGCGTATAGTTGCTGCAGTCCCAATCCGGCAAAGAAAGAGGTGGCTGCAAGTCGCCCCTTAGAGGCAGTCTGTTCAGCTCGTGAGTTCAAAGTGCAAAAGTAATTTGCATTCATTACATTCAGTAGAGGGGAGAAGGGGGAGGGAATCTCCTCCTTCCCAGTAGGCTCAGGGAAAAGCAAATTGCTACAGCATCTTCTAGCTTGTGTGTTCTTCCTCATTAAATAACCTTTGCCTCTTGACAACACTTTGATGTTGTTTGGCCACACACATCCTGGTTTTCCTCTGTGTAATCTTGGCGGCTATGACGCTGAAGTCCAAAACATTTGGAAAGCCAAAAGGTTTTTGTTGTTGTTGTTAACCACCCGAGTCAAACTCTACTCATGGCGACTCTGTTGCTGAGACAATGCCAAAACTCCCTATTTTCCACTATTTTGCTTAGTTCTTGTAGATTCACACAAGAACCTGTGACTTTCTTAATAAAGTCCATGAATCTAAGCATGTGGTTTTCTCTCTTTCTACTTCCCTCCACCTTACTATTGTCTTTTCTAATGAGCCATGTCTTCTCATGATGTGCCCAGAGTATAACAGCCACAGTTTAATCATCTTGGCTTCCAGGGAGATCTCCAGCCTGATCTACTGTACTCTAGGACCCATTTATTTGGGGTTTTTGGGGGGCTGTCTATGGCATCCTCAGCCCTCTGCTCCAGCCCATCTCATATGAATTTAATTTCTTTTTACTTGCTCTCTTAACTGTTCAGCTCTCACATCCATACATGATAACGGAGAGTAAAATTGCTTGTACGATTCTAACTTTTGTGCTTAGTTGAATATCTTTGCTCTTTAGGATCTCCTCTAGTTCTTTCATAGCTGCCCTCCCCATTTGTAGTCTTCTTCTGATTTCTTGACTGCAGCCCCCATTCTGAGGCTGACACTGACTTGCCCAAGGTCACCCAGTAGATTTCCAGGGCTAAGCAGAGATTCAAACACTGATTTCCCAGAGTCCTTGTCCCAACATTCAAACCATTACACCACACTGTTTCTCCTGAATTTTTGTTATACTGGCTGTAAATGATAAGGAAACATATTCAAGACCTATGAGTTATTTTACTCAAAAAAGAAACATTATGATTTGAAATTGCTCAAGTAAGATGTTGTACAGTTGGCTCTCCAGATTTATGGATTCAACCATCCATGGCTCACTACACACATGCACACAAATCCCAAAAGCAAATTCTAATATTGCCATTTTAAATAACACCACTTCACTATGTCATTGTATATAATGGTACTTGAGCATCCATGACAGTACTAGCAGAGGCTCTGAAAGAGTATGTGGGCCCTTGAAAATGATGCTGCATGGTGGCATTTTTCTTAGGAACACTATAATATATCTTGTCTGAGATCCCTCCTGCCAACAACACTGGAATTTGACAGATAAAACCCAAGCAAATGATACCCACCCTCTATTCATAGGTGTGGCTAATTGTTCTTATCTGAAAAGCAAACAGATAGTACCAGTTTCTACAGGTACTGGTTTTCAGTTAGCACAGCTGGAGGTATTGATTGACCAATTAAGAGGGTGAGTTTGTGCTATACTGACTTTTCCATGGCTTATGTGAAAGAAAAAAAATGCAACATCTGTTGGCAAGACAGCCTTTGCCTGCAAGTGTACAAGACATGACACACAAAGGAAATTGGACAGGTAGGGATGAGGGAGACAAAACATAGAATCAGAGTTGGAAGAGACCACAAGGGCCATCCAGTCCAACCCCCTGCCATGCAAGAACTCTCAATCAAAGCATCCCTGACAAATGGCCATCCAGCCTCTGTTTAAAGACCTCCAAGGAAGGAGATTCCACTACACTCCAAGGGAGTGTGTTCTACTGTTGAATAGCCCTTACTGTTAGGAAGTTCCTCCTAATGTTGAGGTGGGATCTCTTTTCCTGCAGCTTGCATCCATTGTTTCAGGTCCTGTTCTCTGGAGCAGCAGAAAACAAGCTTGCTCCCTCCTCAATATGACATACCTTCAAATATTTAAACAGGGCTAAAGCAAGTCCAGGAACCAATTCTTAGCTTGGATAAAAATGTTTCAAGTAGTTTGATGGAATGGTTGTGGACTTGGCATCATCAGAGGAGAGCCAAAAGCAAGTAGTTTCCCCATTAGAGATGATGGAGTAACTATGCTTTATAGATGTGTAAAGGATCTTCCATGAAACCCACTGGGTGACCTTAGGCAAGTCACATGCTCTCAGCCTGAGAGGATGGCAATGGCAAACCTCCTCTGAACAACTCTTAGCAAGATAACTTCATGATAGGTTTACCTTAGGGTCACCATAAGTTGGAAATGACTTGAAGGCACACAGTGACAGCAAAAGATCTTTTGGATGAATGGCAGATACCCAGCACTTTGACTAAAAGGCCTGTTGGCCACTAAGGAGTTAAAACAATTTCCCTTCCACTCTTACCACCAAAAAAGAAAAACGCATTGTCTTTGTACCTCCTTTTCAGGAGTGTTGCAGAAACACGGAGATCACGAAATTCAAGGAGAAAACCATGTGCAAGAAGCTCAGTTGCTGTGAAAAAGGATTAACTGACATAGAAGCTTGCCAAGAAAAAAACAAAACCATCCATTTTCCAGAAACAGCTTAAGTTCTAGCCAAGAAATTTAACACTAGTTTAAAGTCTGTGAAGTCAAGGCCAAGAGGCAGATTTACTGTGCTTTGTCTTAAATCACTAATCACCACTAGTTCTGGTGAGAGACCAACACAGTTGGGGTGTCAACTTTGAGCTGCAGCATGTCACAAACTAAAGACAAAAAAAAGTGCATTCCTATTCCGTAGAGAGAACCAGATTAAAATACTTGCATGGTGAAATGGTTGGATCCTCCTATTTCACCACTAACTGGTTCGTATTGAAAGCATTTGTTATTTGCCATTAAGTTGGCTTTCACTGATAGTAACTCAAGATCGCTGGTCATTTAGTCCTGCTCAGGTCTTGCAAAGTCAGTGCCATGGCTTCCTTTATTGAGTCAATCCATTGCTCTCCCTCTTTTCTTACACCCTTCCACCTTCCCCATTGTTATTGTATTTTCCAGTGAGTCATGTAACCTTGTGAAATATCCAAAGTACAACAACCTCATTTTTGTTATTTTGGCTTCTAGCAACAGAGCAGGCGTGGCATTATTCAGAGTACTGGTGAGTTTAGTCATTTTGTCTTTTTGTGAGAGTTCATATTGCTCCAATGCTAAAATCTCCACCAGTTGCTAAGTGATTTTCAGGCCCAGTACAAGATAACAATTTCAACCTTTTATAGAGCTAAACAGCTTTAGCTAGAGTCCCACTTGATGGTTATCTGATGGACCGCCTCTCCCCATACAATCCGCCCCGCACCCTCACTGGGCAACAACTTCTAAGAGTTGGAGGCCAGATTAGTTTCTACTCCAAGAGGGCCTTCACGATCTCTGCCCCCAGCCTCTGGAACTCGCTGCCCACAGAGCTTCGCGCAAGACAGGGTCTCGGCGTACAGGTCGAAATACGCGCGACAAAAAAAGTATTCACGAGCAAAATGACACGGCGCAAAAGTTGAAGGGGGCGGCCCATGAAACTGGTCGGGGATCAAACAAGGGAGTGCCTCAAACCATAAGAAACAAGGAGAAGTAGTGGCAATCGCCACGCCCCCCTAAAGCGAACCCCTACCCCCCCCCCCCCCCCCACCTTATATTCCTACTCTCACTATCTATGTAACCCTACCTCCCCACCCCAATTTTAAGAAGGGTTTAAAACCTAGTGATTCGGTCAGGCGTACCCCTGAATATTTCCCCCTAGACTATTATTCTCCCCCCCCCTGCCACCACTGTAGACTGGCATGAGGTTGTAATGTTTTTAAAATGTTTAGCTCTTTTTGTAAATGGAATTTGTATTTTGTACTGGCTTAGTGTTTACTGTTTTATATGACTCTGTTGTGCACCGCCCTGATTTGAAGAAGGGCGGTATAAAAATAAAACTTTTATTATTTATTATTATGCTGAAGACAGATTTTTCCTCTGCTTTCTTTGATCGAGGAATGCACTCCTCTCAAGAATTGCAATGAGTTCCCAGTCTCAGTGCATTTAGGACGGTGTCAAACCACAGCTCTTCAATCTGCCCTTTTAAACTTGTTGTGGTGATTTTAATGGTTTTCTAGTTTCATTCTGGTTTCAGTTATATTTGTTAGCTGCCTTGACTGCTTCGTTTAGAACTGTAGAATAAAATGTAATAAATGAAATTGTTTGGCTATAAAAATTTTAATCTTTGTCACTTGAAGGCAGGAATAGGTAGCTGAAACTTCTATCTGGATTAGCTTGTCCTAGTACATGACTGGGAAAGCTCTGCTAGCTTTTTGGCTGAAAAGGGGGTATAAATAAATAAAATAAAATAATAGCTCGAGGACTCTGTCACTCAAACACTTAAGGGGAATCCTTTAACCACAATTGATCTCCTGATAGTCTTATCACCTTTGCCTTAAAAGAGAGGTAACACAGATACCCAATAATTTCTTACATTAAGAACAGACAGTGTGAAAGCCTGTGTGCGTGGCTGAGAGCGATATCTAATGAACTGTTTGTCTCCCCATGTCTGTGCCTGTAAGAATTTTTCAGGTGTCTCTTGTTACTTGAGGTAAAGTGGCTGGCTTCAGCAGAAATGGTCTACCTAGTGGTGGCACCCCATCTGAGGAATGGTTTCCATGGCTAATTGCTTCATCCATCTATATCTGTATCATTTTGGTACCATTTCACTTCCACAAACTTTTTAATCTTCTTGTTACTGCTTTTATATGACTTGTTGTCTGTTTTCATTCTGCTGACTGCAGTTATACTGCCTTTTCTATTGTGGCTTTAATGGTTTTTGTTAACTGTTTTAACATTATCTAGAACACAGTGTTAAAAAAGAAAAGAAAAACATTGAATACAGGAGAGGTGGGCAACTGCAACATTCCAGATGCTTTTGCCTTACAACTTGCATCAGGCCTTGCCAACATGGCCAGGAACTTTAGGCCAAGAACATATGGAGGGCCACAATTCGCCACCTCTGACATACAGTGAAGTCTCACCACATAATAGCAAACACAATGTTTTTCAGTGGAGTCAGCTGATACATTTAGTTTCTGGAATAAAGTTACATACTATATGCATATGTGAACATAACCACTGTAAAAATGTTCACTTTACAGAAAAAAATAAGTTATTCTATCAGAAGTCATGACCAGCAACACGGTTTTATTCTGTAAACATTTATGTTACATGTTCCAATAATTTAACTGAATACCAGTTTATACATTTCACTGTATACTATCAACGTCAGACTAGGAACAAAGCAACTGGGTTGCTTTACAATTGTCAGACTCTCACATTTTAAAACCTTTTTCAAAAGATACGAGTGGCTTTAGAAACAGTGGAGAAAGAAATACAAAGAGAAATAAGAGCACAACCGAAAGAATTCAAGTTGCTAGGAAATTAGAAAATGGGGAAGGGAGAAAATACATCTGAATAAGGGCCACCCTGATCAAACTGGCCTTGAAAAAGCCTCTCAAGCCTAGTCCAGTTAAAATACTATTTTTGGATGCTTCATTTATTACCAAATTCAAACAGCAAAACACATTTTAATTAAGAAGCACAGATGAACTATGAAATGTTAAGGCATAAAACATCACCAACTTGATTCTTGACAAGTAAAAAGTTGCTGGGAATTTTTTTTAAAAAAAGAAATAAGGTTTAAAAATATGGATATTTTTGGTTGAATACAGGTTGTGTATATTTGAATAATTTAGATTTTCATATTGCAGATGACTTATAGCAGTAGTGGTAGTAAGGATAAGTGATGGAATGGTAAAGCAACTTTTTTCATCTTCATTTTCCACAATGGAGGGGATTTTTCCAAGAGTGGAGCACAGGTATGGCTTGGAATGAGCCCCATTCTCCCTCTCACTCTCAAACCACAGATGGAATATAGCCTGTACAGAATACAGCCTTAAGCATTTTCTGCTTATCATTTTTAAGCACCCGCTATACTCATGGGCTGTATAGGGCACTGACGTTTGGGGATTAAACCATCATCTACACAGATGAGACAGCATAACTTCTGCCACTAATTTTATTGCAGTTTCTTTCAAGACTACTTGTCAAGAATAAGAGGGCAAGGTGAGACAGTACCTTTAGACCAGGGAGTGAAATAGTAAGTGTGACTCCAATTGAGTCCTAGGAAAATCCATCTCTTGTATAAATCTGAGTCTAACTCTAGTATAAATTTGAGGGATTTCTTGCTGAAACTCTAGACAAAGGATACCAATTGACATTTGAGTTATAAAAAGAGAGAAAAAGACTATGCATCTGCTTTGCTGCTCTACTACTGAAAACCCTTTAATCAGATGGTCAAATGTAGAAAATATGAAAATCTCCCAACGTTGGGAGAGCTGGCTGCAAGTGGTCCTTCCTCCTGCACTTCATCAATTATTATTTCTTAGAGAAAAAGAAGCAGGATAGGTTTTTTAAAAAACGTTTTTGAATTCTCATCACATGGCAGCCATAGAGTATCCAGAAGTGGCTGTGAACTGCAACTAGTCTCAATCCACATCCTATTCTTAGGCCCCTAGACAGGCCTGGCTCTTCTCAACCATCTCTTGGGTCTCCTGTCCCAGAGTAGGGATGGACTGGGCCCTGATTTCAGTGGGTTGCCTTTGCCCCATTTCTGAATATATTTCCTGGTGGATGATACAGACATGTTTTAATGATGAACTTAAAAGTATCACCTCTCACTTACTTGTCATTTAAAAACTTATGATTAGTCTCATCAGACACAGGCCACCCCAAGACAAAACCTTTGGCTGTGGACCTGCTTACTTTCCTTTTATTAGAAGGCCACTGTTGGTATATCTCCAATGTGACAGAAGACCTGAAACATTCATGCCAAGTTATTTCATCAGGTAAAGCTCTTGTGTTGTGTGCAGAGTCCTGCTCATATTACTGAAGGAAAAACAAAAGCTAGATAAAGAGAGATGGCTAAACGTCCATGTTGATGAAAGGGAACTGTTCATTTCTAGAAATGGTGCATATAAATAAAAAGGGAAACAGTGTGTGAGTGTGAGAGTAAGGGAGAAGCAAATAATTAATTTCAAACAATTAGAATAAAAAAAATCACAGGGTTTTTCCTCATTCACAAAATATGCACAAGAAATCCTTCCTCCTCGACACATGCATACCTGCTATTACTGTTTCCTATTTTGAATGATTCTGAGATAGAATACTCTGAGTTTTTGGTCCTCAAAACAGCCATACCATTAAAGCCTGCTAGCATGCATTTAAGATGGGAAAAACAAAACACTTGCCAAAGCCTGATATCAAACATTATAGACCATATTGATTTGACACCAAAGCTTCTAATTTGTAATTTTTTTACAACTGTGTCGTAACATATCACAGCTGCTGAGATTCTGAAAGTGACAGAACTGCAGTACAGAGTTCATATAAACTGAACAAAGCTAACTGTTAAATACTGCATACTTTTCCTACCCTTCTAGGGAGGGAATGTTAACAAAATCTAGAACAGATCAAAACATAATAATCTTCAATTAACCTTTTTTGTGATTAACAAAACCCCTATATCCCGTAACCCCAATCCACTGGCAAGTTCTTCCGAAACAAATGGGAACAACACAGGACAGGACTGCTAGCTGCACAGCTGTTATTATTTTCAGTGTATATTAGAAACTCCCCGGTGGATTGTGCCCTAAACAGTCCACTGAAATCTCAGCCTACAGACATTCCAATACCTCATTTGCAATACCTCAGATGTTCTGTCTTTTTCTACACAGAAATTTGATCTGATTTTCCTTGTGGACACTCTTTAATAACTATGTCAATCATCAGTGGAAAGAATCCACTGGAAACTGATTCTATGCAGCCCCTACAGCAAAACCATTTGGGTCTATTAACATATGCAATATTCAGAGAAACTGTTGCAGCTTGTTGCACTGGCAAATCAAATGCTGAATTCTTCACATGATGAGGCATTCACACAACTACGAACTAGAAACTATTAAAAACACATCTTTTCTACAGCTAACACATTATGAATTGGCTGTGTGAGCAGGTTCTCCATTAGCTTTGGTCAAAAAGGTGGCTGGAGCAAAAGTCCCTCAAGTTTTTGTTTTGTTTTGGGTGCAATGCAGTTGTGCCAACAGAACAACACTGCAGAAACAAGAGTCTAGAAGCAAATACATCTATGTATAGACGGTGCCACATTTAACTCTGGTACAATACCATCACAGAGGTTCTACTGAGCATGGACAAAATAGTCCATGCTCTATGTAAGTTTTCCCATGAGGTACTTTGAGATTAAATCCATTTAGAAAACAGCATCCACATACCAATACGAATCTCCTCCAGTCATTCTTCTTATCAGGTAGGTAACAGATATTAAGTCTGTCAGTACTACTTCACTAGTACCAATTCCCTTCTGATACCAGCACCAATTTTTTTTTGTTATGCTGCTTAAATACCATTTGTGCCTTTCTAATGTCAAAATCTGTTTAACTGTTGTGGGTTACTACATTACAAAAAAAGGAGAGAATTTACAGTCTGCATCATGGATGTATAAAAACTGCTCTTATCTATTATGACAGCCTAGAAATCCAATAATCAGAAAGCCTACGAAAGGTGTTTCGGTTATAAAAGAAAGGACCGACTGTCTTGAGATAAAAAGAGAGACAGGCTGACAACTAAAGAAGCCTCCTGTTGCAGCAGGACATGCAGTAAATTAACAGGAAGGATGTGTCTCCCCCAAGTTAAGTGCAACACTACACACTTTAATAACACTATCATTGCAGAGGTCATGCTGTGGTAGCATTATACTTCTGAGAAAATTGGCACTGTAACTTGAATGCAGTCAGTAATCAGGAGGAAAAAGGCAAGATGTGAACAAGACACGTTGAGCCTTCAAGCTATTTCAGGTGCTCTGGAGGCATGGTTGCAATAAGGACAGAGGAAGGAGACCGTCCATTCCATTCAGATAATACACCGTCCTTGAACATTAGATTCTTGGCAGGAAGTGGAACGCCTGTGTCGGTAGAAGCTGGATGTGAAAGTAAACTTGTAGTAGAAGAGAAATTGACCTCTGAAAGTAACTCCATGGTTGAAATGCTTTCCTGGGGATGGAAAAGGAGAGCACGTTTCAACAGGATTACAAGCTAGCCTTGATTTTCATTATGGGCCCAAACCTGACATTGTCACCCTTTAGACTGGCTATCATAGGTCCCTTGGCAATAGTCTTGTTCAGATGACTGAAGGTAGTTGAAGCTGCCCTGGTTATCTAGCAAATTTGATGCACAAAATGTTTTGGGGAGGAGAGGCTCAAACGCAATACTTTTTACAGAAGTACCGTATTTTCCGGCGTACAAGATGACTTTTTAGCCCAGGAAAATCTTCCCAAAGTCGGGGGCTGTCTTGTACACCGGATAGCCGCTGGGTCCTAAAGAGAGCCCTCGGCAGGAAAGCCTTCTCCCAAAGGCAAAGGAGCGTCCTCCTCTGTTTCTTCCCTCCTTTGCTTTTCCCCCTTCCTTCCCTTTTTCTTCCTTTTCTTCTCTTCCTTCCTGCCTCCCTCCCCTCCCTCTCCTGTCCTCCTTTTCCCGGGGGTCCTGACTCTGAGAGCGAGGCTGGCTACAGAGCAACCAAT
Organism: Sceloporus undulatus; assembly: GCF_019175285.1. NCBI lineage: Eukaryota > Metazoa > Chordata > Lepidosauria > Squamata > Phrynosomatidae > Sceloporus > Sceloporus undulatus. The sequence continues at coordinate 234,626,969 of NC_056525.1, forward strand.
CCTGTTTGGATGGAGTCACACTAACAGCCAATCAGATTGAGGACAATGGTCGCCCCCCCACAAACTACAATTCCCAGGATTCCCTGGTTTTTCAAGGGAATTTCAAGGGAATAATAATAACAATAACTGCCTCCACACTTCCAGATCCCAGCCCCAGAGAATGAGTCTACAGTATATCAGTATTGCCAATTCTGCAGGTGCATTTGGATTTAATAATGGTAACAATAATGGTGATGATGATAGAGAGATAGTTCTTGTAGCACCTTTGAGACTTACTGAAAGAAAAGTTGGCAGCTTTCCTAGACTTAAGCATACTTCCTCAGATGCATGGGAATTGTAGTTCATTGTGGCACCAGAGCTCTTTCATACAAAACTACAGGGTTCCCTAGCACTGAGCCAGGGCAGCTAAAGCGGTCTCAAACTGGATTATTTCTGCAGTATGGATTGGACCTTGAGCATTTTTAATAATGAAGGTCCAAAACACACTGCAGAAATAATCCAGTTTGTGACCACTTTAACTCCCCTGGCTCATTGCTAGGGAATCCTGGGAATTGTAGCTTGTTGTGGCACCAGAGCTCTTTCTGATAGAGAAGGCTCAATGTCTCACAAAACTACACTTCCCAGGGTTCCCTAGCACTGAGCCAGGGCAGCTGAAGCAGTCTCAAACTGGATTATTTCTGCAGTGTGTCTTGGATCCAACTCAGGCTGCATCTTCACTCCAGAGACAATCTAGTTTCATACCGTTTTAACTGCCATGGCCCAGTGCTATGAAATAATGGGAATTGTAGTTTGTTGTCACACCAAAGTTTGCTGAGAGAGAAGGTTAAATGTCTCAGAAAACTAGAATTCCCAGGATTCCATAGCACTGAGCCAGGGCAGTTAAAGGGGTGTCAAACTGGTTTATTTCTGCAGTGCAGTTGCAGCCGAACACGTTTTGATTTGGCACAAAGCTTCCTGGGCTTTGATTCCAATAGGAGCCACTTGAACTGCCATGGCTCCATCCATACAGAATCCCTGGGATTTGTAGTTTGGAGCAGCGCCCTCCCCCCCCCCCGCATTCTTTGGGCAGAGAAGGCAAAAGACCTTATAAAACTACAAATCCTAGGATTCCAATAGGATGGAGCAGCAGCTCTTAAAGTGGTGTCAAACTGCATTAATTCTAAAGTGTAGATGCACCAAGAGGAAGGGCGGGAGGAGTTGTCAAGGCGGGTGAAATAATGTTGTGTATGCTGTTATTTCAAATGTGGAACACACTCCTTCCTCAGAGTGTAGTGGAGTCTCCCTCCTCCTCCCCTTCTTTTCTTCTTTCTCCTTCTCCTTTTTTCTCCTCCCCCCTCTTTCTCCTCTGTCGCTGCTGCTGCTGTCTTTGTTGTGTGCCTTCAGCTCCTTTCTGACTTATCGTGGAAGAGAGGGGTAGTCTTATACGGTGAGTATATCCCAAACACTCTATTTTAAGTTGTAAAGTTGGGGGTCGTCTTATACACCAGAATATACGGCAATAAGTTTTTCTTTTATTGACTAAGATCCACCCCTTCAATGGCCAAAGGGCAAAGCACAGCCATCACTTCTTTTCTCTTCCCTCCTGCCAGGTGTATGACACACAATAGAGTAGTGGCATTTGGCACCTGCATTAAGCCATCTGATATAACAGCAAGCCTTTTAAAGTCTAGGAATCAGTAGCTGGCTGAACTATTTGCCCACTGGGATGTCAATATGGATAAATCAGAACCACTGAGAGAGATCAGTCAACCAGGCAAAGCTGAAAAATATAGCAAGGAATAAAACTAAAGGAGGTATCAGGGGTCAGAATGAGCATCAACAATATCAACTGGCACTGGTAAGCCTTTCAACTATAGACTTACAGAACCATGACTTTTTGGACAACAATTTCCAGAACTCCCCAGCCAACACAGCTCATGCTGTGTATACAGTGGCAGGCCATGGTGGCTGGGGAATTCTGGCAGTTTTAGTCTAAAATGTAATTGTTTTATGCTCTGCTTATGCCATCAAAAATGTATGTTTAGGAAGGCCTGAACAGCATTGCAGAATATAATATGCTGAATCAGAACAAAGAATCATACAGACAGTTTTTACTCAGAACTCATTCAGCAAGCATTCTTTAGCATTATACCAGAATGAAAAAGAACAATGAAAAATGGTATTTACCTGCCTATGTCCAAACAAAGTTACACCAAAGAGGAATGTCTACATAAATATTAATAAAAATAACGTGTTATTTTTAAAAATATATATTTACCTGGAATGAATGAACGAAGCTAAGTACCTGTAGAGAAAGTTTTCTACTGGAATGTAACAGTTTTTGTAGGCTGTCAAAAGAGGAAGCAAAAATGAAAATGATATAATTGGTTTATGTGATCAAAACAAGTTTCTTCATTTTGTTTTCTCTGTAAATGATCCACTAGGATATGTTATATTCAAAAAAACCTCACCTCTCTCTGCTACACAGTCCATGGCTTGCAATTTTTCGGCAAACCTTCTGGTTCAGGTCAGAGCTGAAAAGTGGAATTCCAAAGCACAATTCCAGGGGAACCCATTCCATTTCTGTTGTGGGGACTGAGAAAAAAAGAGGAGGTGGAACTGACATAAAGGAACTCCCAAGAGTTTTAAAAAGCTACATTAGCCTTCTGTAACATAATAATAATAATAATAATAATAATAATAATAATAATAATAATAGGTTTTATTTATATTGTCCCGCCTCTGCCGACAGATCGAGGTGGGATTACAACAAAATTATACAAACACAATAATACAATAACAATTATTTAAAATCACAATATAAAACCATATCCCATCTAAAAACAATTCATACAATATAAAAATTTATCACAGCCTGAGGTAGACTCCTGATCGCGAGGTAGCAAACTTGTTGAGTGTATAAAAGATCAGGAGGGTATGCTTGCTGGAAGAGGTATGTTTTCAGCACCTTTGTGAAGGTGTCCAAGGTGGGAGTGAATCGAAGCTCTTCCGGAAGGTTGTTCCAAATCGTTGGGGCCATAGCCGAGAATGCTCTTTGGTGAGTAGATGTTAATCTCACCTTGGGGTGTTCAAGTAGGTTCTTCCTAGATGTTTGGAGAGTGCGGGGCGGGTTATGTCGGGAGAGGCGTTCCCTCAAGTAACTCAGGCCCAAGCCATGTAGGGCTTTAAAGGTGATCAACAACACTTTGTACTGGGCCCGGAAGCTAATTGGAAGCCAGTGTAAGGATTTTAGTACAGGTGTTATGTGGTCTGACCTTGAGGTACCAGTGACCAATATGGCTGCGGCATTTTGGACTAGCTGAAGCTTCTGAACTTGGTACAAAGGTAGGCTCATGTAGAGCGCATTGCAGAAATCTAAACAAGAGGTTACCAGTGCGTGTATCACAGTTTCAAGGTCCTTTCGGTCCAGATAGGGACGCAGTTGGCATATCAGCCGAAGTTGGTACCAAACACTCCTGGCCATCGCATCTACTTGAGATGATAACTGTAGGGATGAATCCAGGAGTACTCCCAAACTGCAAACTTTGTCCTTTAGGGGAAGTGTGACCCCATCCAGGACTGGATGCAATCTCCCTGCCCGGACTTGGGGAACCTATTACAAGTACCTCTGTTTTTTCTGGATTCAACCTGAGTTTGTTTTCCCTCATCCAGCCCATTACTGACCCCAGGCAGGCATCCAGAGGAGAGATGCCTTCCTTAGTCGCTGTATCAGTCGGATTCATGGAGAGATAAATCTGGGTGTCATCAGCGTACTGATAACACCATGCTCCATGTTTCTGGATGATCTGTGCCAGCGGCTTCATGTAAATGTTAAACAACATGGGAGACAGGATGGCGCCCTGAGGGACGCCAGATGGCAGCTCTCTTTTACGAGAGCAACAGTCCCCCAGCCTCACCATCTGGAATCTTCCCGAGAGGTAGGACCAGAACCACTGGAGTGCAGTGCCACCGATACCTAACTCTCTCAGGCGTTCCAGAAGGATACCATGGTCGATGGTATCGAAAGCCGCTGAGATGTCAAAGAGCACCAACAGGGTCACACCTCCCCTGTCGAGGCCCAGACAGAGATCATCAACTAAGGCGACCGTGGTCGTCTCAACTCCGTATCCCGCTCTAAAGCCAGTTTGAAATGGGTCCAGATAATCGGCTTCGTCCAAGACTGCTTGGAGTTGGAAGGCAACCGCCTTCTCGATCACCTTGCCTAAGAATGGTAATAAGGAGACTGGTCTGTAGTTATTCCTCAACAGGGGATCTAGGAAGGGTTTCTTCAAAAGCGGCTTCACTATTGCTTGTTTTAGGGTAGATGGAAATATTCCGAAAGGATGCATTTATTATAAGTTGTAACGATGTTTTTATTGCATCTCCTCCCTGGACGGTCAACCAAGAAGGGCAAGGGTCGAGCTCTCTCCAGGTGTTCTGGACTACAAGTCTCACCATCCCAAACACTATGGCTGATAGAATTCAAAGATGTAGCCATGTTAGTCTGAAAAATAATTACGCAAAAGGACCGTGAAGCACCTTTGAGACTAACTGAAAGAAAGAAGTTGACAGCATGAGCTTTCTTAGACTTGAGACTATTTCTACAGATCCATGTTTGGAGTAGAGGATTTTCTGGATTGTCAACTGATTCTGTAACATAGCAGCTGACAAGGTCTGTGCCACCATGCAAATGGAGTAATAACTGAAAGGTATAGGAAATGAACCTACCGCTATACTAATTCAGGATACAATTCAAACTAGTAAAATGGCTAAAAGAAGACAGCTGTTCATGACAGCCGTGTAATACGATTCCCTCCTAACTCTTTCTAACTGCTCCAATATTTTCAACATGTTCAATATAAAATACACAGAACACCAGGCTTATAACAACACTTCATTTTTGTCCATCACCAATAAAGAACTGTCTTCATAGGAGATCAAAGTAAAACATTTGTGAAGTAGTCAAAAGAGTTGTGGTTTCTTTTTTAATTATTCTGTCTATAAATGAAAAGCAGCTCATCTAGACAAGAACTACCAGGGAGGACAAGTACATTTTTGTGGTCTATGATAGGTCTACAGAACTGCACACACACACAAACACACATATACAATTTTAGAGTAATCCAAAAAAGAAAAAAAACAAACAAGCTAAAACCATATTTCCATTCTCTGTGATTTCAACCAGAGAAGACTTTGCCAGGAATTAGCTTAGCAATGCATTCATTTCCTGTGATTAATGGTTTCTGCCTTGTGCATCTTTCTGATGTGAGTTGTTACCCTCCCTTTTTCTGCAATCCATTCCATCCCCAAAACTTAGATCCAGACTATATGTGTGAATAGGTTCTGTTATGTTTATCATGCAGAAATGTTTATCATGCATAGACTATATAGCCCAAAGACAGAGTTTCTATAAGATAAGACAGAGCAATAGCACACTTTTGACACCACATAAATGACAAGTGGGTAGCAATAGGCTGGAAGAAAATCAAGGTTCAATATTTAAGACAATTCTTCTTCCCCAATAATAAAAAGCAGGCTATTTTAAAATATTACCTTCTGGATTTTGTTTAGCCACATTATCAATGGATGGCTCTTCAATGACCATTTCAAATGATTCTGTGCTCCCATTTACATCTGAGCCCAGGGCCAGCTCTGGCTCACCTTAAAGGAAAAGAAACTGATATTCAGCTTACACTCACAAGGCATATCTGCTGTGAAGTAGCTCTAACTTTATTTTCAGTATGCCCCCTATCACCTCTGCTTCTCTTTAGCGATTGCTTCTCTTGGGAGTATATAACCAGAGATTTCTAGGCACAAGATGTTCCCTTTCCACATAAAAGTATGGGAAGTCCCTGAAAGTACAGGCCTTTGGAATTTTGCCTCCCCTGCACATACATCCCAGTGGATACTCAGCACATCTTCCTTTCCTTTTGCTGCCTTTACCTGCTAAATGCTACAAGTCTCCAAGTCTGATCACAGAGATTTATTGTTGACCCACCTTTTCCATCAGAGGCATCACTTGGTTTTCTATTTAAATGGTGACTGAAAGGGTTCAGCATGGTTACGTAGCCACAAAAGTGTTGCAAATCCATCTTTTCCCTTAGTATCTTTAGTGCTTTATGAACACCCATATTGAGACGAGAAAAATCTAGGCACAACCCCAAAGAATAAATTATTATCTTACAACATTAACATAATAAAACACTTGACAAAACCTAAACATTCAAGATTACTGTTTGCATTGGTCAGTCATAAGATCCACCGGTCAAAGAGACTGCAGTGGCAGACGAAACTGGAAACTAGGGTCTGAAGATTCAGAATGATGTAAGATGTTTGAAAAAGATGACCTCACAAATTATTGTTAACTGATAGCTATGTTGAGTTTTTGATTTTAAGGACGTATTGTGCTCTGTAGACTTTTAAATTTAGATTTTCATTTTGTTTAGGTTATATTATTTCTTTGAGAATAATGAACAACAAAATGCTGTTTAAAAAGAATGCTTGTATATGGATTGTGATTGAGTTTTGACAACAAGGTACACATCTGGCAGAAAAAATGACTCAGAAGCTGAGGGAAAAAAACAAAGCAAAGTATGTTTCCCATGCAGGAAATCTCAGTTCACCTCCAGTGAAAAAAGGATCAGATAGCAGATAGTAAGATACGTGCTTCAGCATCTGATGAGAAACTTGCGAACTGTCTAGTTACACTCATTCCTCCACATTCGCTGGGGCTAGGGGCACAGGACCCCCATGAATGTGGAAAAACCCAAAATAACAAAAACGCTATGTTTTACTTGAGAGAACACCTCTCTAGGAATCTCTAGGTCCTCCAGTGCAACTCTGTGGTCAACAACTGCCAGACATTGAACATAGAAATGCGCTGGAGGAGCTACAAATGCCTAGTGGAGTGTTCTCTCTAGGAATCTCTAGGTCCTTCAGTGCAACTTTTGGTTAAAGGTGACCAGAGAGTTGCGCTGGAGGACCTAGATATTCCTAGATAGAACATAATGAAATCCAGAATAATCAAATCCGCAAAGTCAAAGCAGCAAATGTGGAGGGACGAGTGTACTTTTCAACAACAACTTGCTATTGTGAGCTATAAGATGTTTTGAAGATTTGATGTTGCACAAATTTGGTCTGAGCAAAGGAACTCTAGTTCAAATTACATAGCTACCTTCTTGCTGTTCTGCTTCATCAAATGGAAATGGCATATGGATAGTCTCCCCCATACCATGCACACCATGTCCCTAAACACAAAGGTAAGAGTTAGTTCATAAAAGCCACATCATTCTGGTAGTTTCTAGCTTTTCATTATGCCACAGAAATGTTGGATGACACAGATCCCTACCCTGATTTTGAAGAAGGCTTCAAAGGGTTTGTGTTATATCAGACTTTGAGGATTTTAAGACCAGGCAGGAAATCATTGCCAGGAGGACCATGAACTGTGGAGAATTTTGAAGGTGCCTGATTCCCCTCCATCTCTGAAAAATTAAACTCTATGGAACTAACACCATGGACTCTCCTGTGGTGCTTAAAATTTTTTTCCTGTCCTTTCTGAGATGGAAACAAGTCAAAGTAGGTATCTTTTAATAATTAATATCAAATTGCAACATTTTTCAAGCTGAGGTGCCCTTCACAGATATCTGATAAACGCAGCAGGGTGAAAGAAGAGAGAGATTGTTTAGAGTTGTCTATTCATTACTCAGCACTGTAATATGAATACCATACCTTACCAGGTTTTTGTGCCTGATTTCTATATCAAAGAAATTTTAACACAGTTCTTCTCTAGGAAGTTAAAACATCTCTGCTGTACCTACAAACTAATTTAAGATTACTTGTACTTATATTTAAGTTGTCCTCCTTAACAAGCATTATTTCATTTAAAGATAATAAGCAAAGCAGTTAGCTAGTTATATTGTTTAGCCGCATTCTAGGGGTGCATGGGACACAATGAATCTTACAACAAAATGAAAAAAATGTGCAGGTTAATGATAAAAAACAGAGGTCTAAATCCAATACTATGTTAGGGGCCATCTGCTGGTATGACAGTCAGAGCACTTTGTTTTTTTGTTTGCTTTAGTTCCATGTGCTACTTGAAAACATGCTCTGGTTCTGAAGATATCTGGAGAGGTCTACAGGGGGAGAAGCACAAAATGCCATTCTCCCAGGTCCATTGATGGAAATACTGTATACTGTCAGTGGAACTGTCCTCCATTTGACCCTGGTCAGAATTATTAGCCCTTGCTTGGGATTCATCATCTCTGAACAAACTTTGTGCTTACCTAATCCAAAGATAGACAAACAACAACCTCCTGATATTGAAGGACCATAAGTCCCAATACTCCTCACCATGAACTACGTTGGTTAGGTCTAAAATCTAGAAGGCAGCATTTTGTCCACTCCTGAACTAGCAATGATGGACTCAGAGACTTCTGGGAAGCTAAGAATCAGCACATAAAAGGAAAGAACCTTCACCCAATTTCCCCCCAGCATCCCAAGTTTCAGAGGTCCATTGCCTCTGAATATGAAGATTCTTTTTAGGCACTATGGCTAAGAGCCATTGATGAGCCTATTCTCCATGTATTTATCTCACCTTCTTAAAAAGCCACTTGGTGTCAGAAGCCATCACAATATCTTGGGGCAGAAAACTTCATAAGTTAAATGACAACCCTGAATAAGAAGCTCCATTCAAAATGCAATGCTGTGATTGTTTACTTAGAAGAATTCCAAATAACTAAATGGGTAAAGGATTACAACCTAAATGACATACACAGTAGTCACCATTAGGACTCTATATATTAAGCAAGCTAGTTTTATTGCTCATATATCACTCCCTCTTGCCCCAGATGTGTTCCACAGAAATGTCAGAGGTTCTCCAAGTGTTCCATACCTGGATCAGAACAGCAGAATGTGTTAATGCATCATTCAACATCGTAAGTACATTTGAAGTTGGGACTACTCCTGGATCGTGACCCCAAGATGTTATTAATAAACGGTTATAACCCTAAGAAGCAGAAACAAAGATATAATCAGATGTTTGACTCAGTTGCCTCTCAACCTTCATCAAGATTTATTATTCTACATTTTTCTGTAACTTGTATAGATTTTATCAAGCTTTTATTTTATTTTTGAGCATGATAGGCTAAATTAACTATCACCTTTCTGGAAAGCTGGAAATATAAAATTCCAGCTTGATTTAAGTTATACAATAGCATTTCTCAATTCTTTAAGGAAAAAAATGTTATCGGTAGGTATGCACTTATACGAGCTTCACTGTGCTGTCAGAGACAAAAATCATGAGAGGAGAATTTCTGGAGCACTATAGTCACTAAAAAAGAGGACTGTGTGTGTGTTTGTGTGTGTGTGGGGGGGAAATCACAGGTAATGAGAAAAACAGCCCCCAATAATGTGTTTAAATTAGAAAGTATGTTGTAAAGCTTCCAAAAAGCAAATTGTTTTGTAAATATTTTCAAGATGCGAAATAAGTAACAGTAGCTATTGTATAATCTTTTTACAATAATTTCACTGATCATAAAGAATGTGCCATGATTCTGCACACTTGTTATGAAATTGTAAACATCAAATTTGTTCAAGTCTTATTTTCAAAAGCCAAGATTATTAAATCTGCTTTTCTCTGATGAAGCACTGAATGTCTATATGGTGGCAGCACATATATCAAAGTTGAGAATGAATGTTCACACACAGCTGCAAATACACTAAAGGTGAGTCCTACAGCCTATCAAGTATACATACATGGAAAGGCTACCCTGTACATGTAAAATATTTAAGTGTTTGAAATATTAGTGCTTGGGTTTTGCAAGACATATCCTTTTCTTTGGATGTCTAAACTGTATTTCTAAATCAAGGGTTTCCAACCTGGGATGGAATTTCAGGTGGTGCGATAAATGGTGACTTGTGTTCTTAAATGACAAGTCATCATTCATTTTTTTCTGAATTAATTAGATTCTAAATGCTGATTTTAGATTTGCATTCTATGCACTGAGTTAATTTTTTTGCTATGTTCAATTTGTTCACTCCCAGTATTGTATATGGTTCAATTTGTGGATGAAAAATTAGAAATTAGGCTTTTTCATCTTCAAATATGCTATTACTTTTGTAGGGGGGTGCGAACATCAATCAACCATTTCCTAGGGGTCTAGGGTATAGAAAAGGTTGGAAACCTTTCTGCAATGACAGAAATTTCAGGACTGAAGGAACATTTAATGGAGCGGGGAGTCCTCACTTGCCCCCCTGGTGTCAACACCCCTAGTTATCACCATACCTACAGCTTTATTATCTAATATCACTCTCACTCATTTAGAACACTCTGAAGGGGTAATATGAATAAAAAGACACCCCCCACATATACAAAAGAAAAAGCTATGGGCCTCTATCCCAATTCTTAAATTACCAATATTTCCAGCCCAACACCTTTCTTTCGGTAACTTGAAACTACATGTACAAAGGCTGAAGGAATAAGCACTTCAGAAACAGAATTATAGAAGATTGTCATTCTCTCCAAATATGTGACACCTACCTGAAAGATATCTGGAAGTTTTCGAAGCCTTGTGCCTTTAGATAACAAGAGGGATGGGGGCCCTTGACCAGTAATATGATAAATATACAGCTTGAACCATACTGAGCTAACTTCTGGAATCGCTGGTCCAATATGCTATGGAAAGAGTAAAAAGGTAGCCAATGCAACAGGTTACAGGGAAGCGAGAATGAACACACTAGTGCTTGACTAATATTATCTGCCTTCAAGAAAGCCAATTCTATCAACACTTGTAGTTGTCCTCTTGACAAGTAACCAGCAGAAAGACATGGATTACTTTCACCATTAATACTAGAAACATAGGCAATATCAGAGAACTTTTGATCTAATCCTCATATTTCCCATGAAGTTACCTGAGAAACATGGCAACTCAAATTCTTGGGGTATCATTATAATACTTGAGTCCACGTAGTGGCAGTGTCTTCATTACACTGATCAACAACGCACCCAAATCATAGAGTCATAAGAGTTGGAAGAGACCCCAAGGGCCATCCAGTCCAACCCCATTCTGCCATGCAGGAACTCACAATCAAAGCACCCCAAACAGATGGCCATCCAGCCGCTGTTTAAAGATCTCCAAAGGAGGAGAGTCCACCACCCTCTGAGGGAGTGTGTTCCGTTCTCAAACAGCTCTTACTGTCAGGAAGTTTCTCCTAATATTTAGGTAGACTCTCTTTTCCAGTAGTTTGAATCCATTGCTCCAGGTCCTATTCCCTGGAGCAGCAGAAAACAAGTGTGCTCCATCCTCAGAGGCTGAACCTATTTTAGAAATAGGAGCACCTTGGATAGATCTAAGATCCTTCATCAGGAAAAAAAAATGTTTTTTTAAAAAAATAATAGAGGAGAGGAGAGATGAGGGTGGAATGACATGAAGAAGCAAGGCAAAAGAAGCAAGGTCATAATTTTTTTAAAACATAAAAGTCCCCAATAAACTCTCAATACATAGTTTGAAGTTCCCAGGCTCCTTTTTGGAAGAGAGCAGTGATTTTCTCAGGCAGCATCTTTCCCTTGCATGATTTTAAAAACATCTTTGCCTGATGAAGGAACTTTGGTTCTGAAAGCTAGCATCAAGATATTTATGCATTTTTGACTAGTCCAATAAAGAGATTACCACAGTATAGACTCTGGAATTTGTCCTATGGCCAACACAGCTACCCCTGTGTTACTACAACACTTAATTTCCCACCAGCCAGACTTAAGAGTAACTTTTTAAAAACAGTAACACTTTGAAGGTTTCCAAAACCCAGTCAAATTAAGACATTTACTCTTGATTTTTACTCTGCTTTTTGATCTAGGCAAGAACCATAAAGCAGCTTATAAGCAACAAAAACATAACAACTGCTACACATATACTATGCATAGGAAAATGCCTTGAACCAGATCAGATCACTAATCCATTTAGCCCTACGCTAACCATTTTGAGTGCAAGGTGCTTTCCAGATAGAGTTTTATTTCCTGATCTTTCTAATTGAAGCAGTCACTTTCTTGAACCTATGCAGGTCTTGAACCTTCCCAGGTGGTCAGTGACTAGATGGAAGACCACCTGGGAATCAATTTTATATGACTTTGAACTACAGAAGAAAGGTGGGATAAATTTGTTTAAAAATGGGGTCTTGTCCTTTCCTAATACAATATACGATCAAAAAATGACAGTGAAGCTTCCAAACCTGAAATAAATATTAAGATCTATAAACCATACATGCTGAAGGACATTCTCTCTCATGATGTCTCCTGTGCTATATGCCTCCCACTTACATTAAGGCACACAAAATATTTCCTTTTTAAAAAGCCTTTTATAGGTTCACTGCATAATAATTATGCCTATCTGGTTTTGGCAGTTGCATCTCTGAGTTTCTTTGTGTTGACAGTTAACTGCTTTTAATGACTCTTTTAGAAAAATAGCATGATGTATTTTAAATATTAAAGTTGTTCCATTGATTTTGACTGCTATGGACAATCTTGGGGGCTTTGTTACTGAAAGATAGGACAAAATTATTTAGAATAAATAAATAATTATTGTGAGGGCTGCAGGGGGGGAAGACGAAAATAAAAAACATAAGCACATTGCTCACTGAAATTGATTAATGATAAAAATAAAGATTTACATGGGAAATCATTTTTTCATTCCATTAATAGTCTCTCTTACCTGGGGTGTACAACTGCTGATGGGTCGGATTTCATTGGTGAGAGGTGCCATGGAGACTAGCAGTGTGTAGTTTTTGTTCAAAACTCTACTGCAGGTGGCAGGGTCCAAGCCAAGTAAGCTTTCACAGCGCAGTAAATCCAGAGGGAAACCTACATTAACAATGTCAAAGACACTTGGAATACAGATAGAGACCAGACATATACAACTGAAAGGGGTACAGGAAAGGGGGAGGGAAAAATATAAATTTAGATGGTCTCTCTTCCCCAATATTTAAATAAAGCTTCAACTTGCTGCTTTACAGATCAGTCCTGTATCTTGGCAGAAGAACCACTAATAAATGAAACCTGCCAGCTTGAGTAAGACAGTGGAAATGCTGATGGTGGGAGAGAGGCTTGTTCTCTCTACTCCCCAGAGGCATCACTTCTAATTAAGGAACATTTTTGCTTTTTTGGAGGGCAATTAGGAAAACAGATGGGCTTAGTTTCTTGTGGTTTCAAGGCCTTCCTTAATCTATTGCAACATGCCCCTTTTCATTCCCTAGTGCAAGGGCATTGATAACAGCAGAGACTGCAGCTGTGAGGAGTACTCTGGAGGCAGACCTACTTTCCTGTCCACAGACTTCCATCTTCCACTGTGGAAAGGGAAGTATGCAATATCCTGTGGTCCCTGGAATACCCTCCCCATGAACCACATGATTACAAACTTAAGAGGTAGTTTGTAATCAGCCACAAATACATAGCTGTATTAGTCTGGAAAAGCAGTATGCAAAGGGATAATATAGCACCTTTGAGACTAACTGAAAGATAGCAGTTGGTAGTATGAGCTTTTGTAGACTTGAGTTTACTTCCTCAGATGAATTTGGTCAATGCTAAGTTTCAAAAGAAAACAACAGCTGGGATCTCAAGAGCTATGGTAGGCAGGGCTAATGAGATTTTGGAAGAAAAAAAAACTTTTCTCTCTTTGAACAGAAGATTCCCATGACATCTGCTAAAGGTTCCTTCACTGTATGTTAGGGCATAACACTGCTAGGGAAGATCATTTAGGAGTCTGGGGTTGGGTCTCACCAATATCCTGATGATAGCCAGTTACATTTTCCCAACTGATGTCTAAGAGGCTGTCGAACACTTAAATGACTATATGGATACAGTGAAGGATTGCATGCAGGTGAATAAAGTGACAAAATCCAGTCAAGGCAGATGTTCTATTGGTCAGGAGGAAAATCAACCTGGATTGAGAATAAAATTTGCTCTGAATGAAACTGCAGTCCCCCTGAATGATGGAGATCAGATGGGGTGGTCTTTGAACTTGTATTGCTCCTGGAAGGAGTGTCCTTGCACAGCTTTGGCTGCTGAAATAGCTGTGCCCCTTCCCAGGAAAGGTAAACTTGGACAGTGTGATTCATGCCTTGATTCCTTCCAGTTTAGACAACTATAAAGTGCTTAATGTGGGGCTGTACTTGAAGAGTGTTCCAAAACTGCACCTTGTGCAAAATACATTCAGATTGTTATATGGCTTCTAATGCGCATATGAGATCTTGTACCAACTCAAGTAGCTTCCAGTTGGTTTCTAACCTCAGTTCAAGTTACTAAGCTAAACAGCTTGGGGTAAGAATATCTAAAAGACTGCCTCCTTCCATAACAACCTGCCCAGTATTTGAGATCTTCAGAGGAGGCCCTGCTGCATACCCCACCGTTCTGAGAGGCTAGGAGGGTGAGTCCAGGAAAACTCCTTTCTCTTGGGATTTGCATCCCAAGAGAAATCAGATTGACTCCCTCCCTACTCAGCTTCCAGCAGGTGGCCAACACTGTGTTGCAAAGCTGATTGTACTATACTTAATGAGACATAATGAGGCTGAAGAGAGACTGAGGATCTGTGAAATGGTGGGAATCCAAGTGTACTAGGGATGAATCCATGCCTCCTGGTATTTCACAGATCCATCTCTCTCCAGTTTCAATAATAAAGTATGGGTACATATCTGAAAAAGTTTTGCATTTTGGTATTCCAGATAAGGGATACTTAAAATGTACTGAGAGAAAGATGTGTTGAAAGTAGTATTAGAGGAAAAGAAATATGTAAGTTGTTGCAAGATGGACTAAGAGAAATTTAAACAGATCCTGCTTGCCCACAGAACACAATGGGGTGAGGGATATAGGCAGATTACCAATCCACTAGGATAAGGGGATGATGGTTCAGTCTCACAGCAAAGTAGCAATTTCTCACTGTAAATTTTAAAACTATCCTCTTGAACTTCATTCTCCTGCATATTTCCACATAAAATTAATGTGTTCTCTTTCATACTTCAGACAATGCTTTCTACCTGCAAGCATTAGACCTTAGGAAAATCCATACACCAATCCAGTTGATTTTGTTTAATAAAGGGAGTTCTTTTTTACCTGAATTCTTTTCTCAATTTCTACAGTATATATTTCTGAATCCACAATCTGTTGCAATGTTAATACTATAGCATCATAAGAAGCCTTAACAAGCTAACGTTGAGATCTCTGTCCCCAACTGGATTTTGGAACACGTTTTTCAAAGCTGACAAGTTTTATTAAAACAGGAGGTTCTAAACACATACAAGTGGTCAAAAAGCTTTAATCTAAAATAGATGTTTTTACTGTACCATTATTAGGCTGCTCAGGTTGCGTAACTTGAGTTACTAGGTCCTTATTGTGCCTCAGAAACAGTATAGTGTTTCGCAGGGTCAGTGCATGATCAAAGTATCTCTGAGCTTCACCTTCTCCTGTGCTCTGAACCTAAATAAGAAAACATTTGTGTACTTTTTATGATCTGATTATGAGAGCACTGTACTATTGACATAGCAAATTGAATTAAGATATAACAAAATATTCCAGTTGATTAATTATGACACTGCAGCTGTTTTAGAGCTCTACAGAAGAACAATATCTGTCACATTAATAAATGCTATCATGTTTATAGTGCTTGTATTAGTATAGCTTAACCATTTTTTTTAAAAAAATTGAAAGTTATAAACAGTATCCTGTGGTGTAGCAGTTTGAGTGTTGGTCTATGGAGATTAGGGTTCAAATCCAAGTTCAGCCATGTAAACCCACAGGATGATGACCTTGGGCAAGTCATACTCTCTCAGCCTCAGAAAAAGGCAACGGTAACCCCCTCTGAAGAAACTTGCCAAGAAACCCCCATGACATGGTTTTAGGCTCGTCATAACTTGGAAATGACTTGAACATAATCAACAACACTTAAAATAATGTAAAACCACTACATTAGCTGCCACAATGACCACATGCTTCTTCTTTCCTTACGATAGTCTGAGGCTTTCCTTTTAACCCCGAAACATCTCTCTAACCCTTGGTCTTGCTACTGGCTCCAATTCCTTCCCTACACTCTCTCAATAAGCGACTCAGGAATAGGCTCCCAGTATCCTTATTTATTATGGGTTTTATTATTTTGGTGGCTTGCTTCTGATGTTTTCAAGCCACTCTTCTGTAAACAAGAAGGAATATAAACTTTATTTACAGGCAGATATTAAGTTTGTAACTTTTTAGTTAGTTCTCAAATTGTGTGGTTACATTATATACAGTTCTTAATATGTTACAATTTGTTTCCCTTTTCAGCTCCTTCACTGATTTTGTTTCCACTTTAACCTGTGTTCTAATTCTCTTAACACAAGTCCTTATAATGCCCTTCATCAGAACTATGAAACCTGTGAATGAACATTTCCACAGAACAAAGCAAGAATTTGCCACCCTGATCTGCTTCTCAGACTGTCAACCGACACACTCATCTCCTTTTTTCCTTTCATTCCTCTCTTTTCAGTCACTCCTCAGGCAGCCTCCATCTTTGCATCCAGCCTGACTCTGGCTGTGGGAAAAATTCCACTCTGCCAGTGATTCTCCATATTATCTTTTCTCAGTCTGATGTCAGCCAGATATTCTGGATTACAATTCCTACAATTCCCAACCAATACATGCTATCTGGGACTGAGGGGAGCTGCAGTTCAACACTTTTTTATTTATATCCCACTTTTCTCCTCAAGAAAGATCCAAAGCATCTGGATGACCAGGTCAGGGAAGGCAGTTGTAACTTCTACAGGTTAGCTTTCTGTACACAGCCTGGAGAACTATAGCCTTTAAGCTATTACTTGTGATAGGACATGGAAGGAGGAAAGCACAAATATGAACCAACAATCTGATCATTCAAAGGTAATGGTGGAAACATTCTGTTTATATATGCATTATTTATGTTGTTTGAATGATACATTGGACTAAAAGAACTCTTTAAGAGTTTGGTATATACAGAAAAAAGTGACAATCTTTATCTTGATTCCTAATTGGGGGGAAAAATAAATGGAAAAAAGAAAAGAAAAAAGAGAAGGGCAGCATTTCTTCTAACACAGGGTGGTAGGCAACTGTAGGAGGCTATGGGGCTGCATTAGCCTACTAGGCTGTCTTGGAAGACTATAACCCTGCAAAAATAAATAAATACTTACATTTTTTTTTGCCCCTTATGCTTGGGTCCCTTGAGCCATTTTTGCCCAGGAAAGCCTTTTTAGCAACAGGAGTGACCAGACATCACATCCTATCTTTTTTTTAAAAGTCTCTTCTAGAGTTTAAAGTGGCCCCCAGAGATGTAAAAAAGTGGCAAAAATCCCCATATATCCTTTAGAGGGGATCTGAGGGGGCATTTTTTTTTGGGGGGGGGGGAGGTTTAAAAATGTTTTTGATTCCTGGAGATCACAAAAATGGTCCAGGGGACTGCCCTTTCTCAACCCCATCCTTAACATGAGACAGTCAACCTGTTCTCTATAGACTGCATTCACATGATGTAGTGTAGTAGTTTTATGGGCCTCTTGGAGCCTCAACCAAGTTTCTGTTCTTGCCCCTCAGGGTAAGAAAAGTACCAGCCTGTGAGAAAATATTCTGAAGGTTATTGCTCTTTGGATTTTATGAACAGTAATTAAGGGCTGAAACAGATGGCCCGAAAAAGGTGGATTGGGGCTGTCCCGGAGCTGGTTGACCGGGGCCACGGCAACTACACGGCCCCAATCTGCCCTGACGCCAGCCCAAATAGAAGTGGAAAATGCCACACCCCTGGAGTGTCTTGAAGCACCCCCATGTTATTGGCCAGAGCAGCTTCCAGATGTCTTGGGGGAGTGCAGCATGTAAATGCTGTGCTCCCAAGCCACCCAGAAGGCAGCTTTACCGGGCTGTCTATTTCGGCCCTAAAAAAGCTTTCATGCAAAATACCATCTCTTAAATCATATCATTTATATGTGGTGTGGGCAAACAAACAAAGCTGTTGAGAATGCAGACTCTGATCCTATTGAACAACCTATATTTACCTTTTCAAGTTCCACAAGGAAACTATCCAATGACTCATCTGATAGTTTTCCAACTTCAAACATGGTTACTGCATGACTTTTTAAATTCTGTAAGAAAGGCAAATTTTGTGTTTTTAAACATTTATTTTAATTTATTTATTATTTTATTTATATGCTGCTTTTTCCCAGAGTGGGACCCAATGCGGTTCACAGAAAGAAATTAATAAAAAATTATGGTGCAATTTTAAAAATTAAATTACAATCATTTCAGGAGAAAACTGATGATCTTTTTACAGTTATCAGTATGATAGAATACTGCAGTTTTCTAAAATTTGTCTTTACTCCTATCCTGTTAAAATCATCACCCATCTGCCCACATTCTTGCCACCCAGGAAAGTGTAACAAGCTGTAATACCATATCTAGGTAATCTTTGACACCCACTGATAGTAAAGACAGCAACCCCCGAGGAAGGAAAAAATTATATTGCTAATATATTATGCAATATATTATGTTATTACAAATATATTATATTTAGTCCTGCCCTGGATTGCCTCCTGCTTTGTAAGTCATTTTAAAATCATGTTCTTTAGTTCTTTATCCTTGTTCATCGACTCAATATCCATCAGTAAAAAACTATGAATACAGACAAGGGGCATATCTACTCGGGCCATTTACAGCTATTCCTGACCTCACTTTGCCCTGTCCACATAAGGTAGGGCCAAAGGCCTGGTTCAAGTGCTGACTGTCTTTACCTGGAAGGCCAGTTCTGCACTGAATCCAGGCCATCTGTCCCTTAATCCAGTTTAAAAAAAACCTCACCATTTGCTCCAGATTTTCCAGGAAAATCCAGAGCAATGCAGGGTAGCTGTTTAGACAGCATCCTGATGTGCCACTGCCTCCACCAGCATGTGTCATTTCCTCCGAGGTTCACAATGAGGCACCAAGCTAAGTGATCGATGTTGAAGAAGCAATGCACCCTAGCTTTGGCGGGTGGTACAATGGGACTCCTGTGTAGATAGCCACCCAGTGTTGCTGTGGAGTGCCCAGGGAATGGGGGAATTTAGGGCCGCTTTGGGGCCAGAATACTCTGGCTGCTCCCAGAGTATTCTGGCCAGTGGAGTCCTGCCCTAGATTGCCTCGTGTTTTGTAAGAATTCAAAGACATAGCCATGTTAGTCTGCAGAATCAGTTTGTAGAGAGATCTTGTAGCACCTTTGAGACTAACTGAAAGAAAGAAGACAGCAGCATGAGCTTTTGTAGTCTATGAAAGCTCATGCTGCTAACTTCTTTCTTTCAGTTAGTCTCAAAGGTACTACAAGATCTCTCTACATCATGTTTTGTAAGTCATTTCTAAAATCAACAAACATGCCAGTTTCATTTTAGCAAAGGACCTATTCGAAAATTTCTTTTAAAAACTTCATTTCTATCCAAAGCCAAGGAATATTTTTATAATAGTAAGGTGAACAACTTGACTTACTGGCGAGAGATTCCCCATCATTAAAAATGCAGTAAGAGTTGAATCAAATAGAAAAGCAATGCGCTTTGTGTGTCCACCAGACAAATTCAGGCTGCTCACACTAGCAGTATCACCTAAGAAAGCAGAAGAGAAAAGCAAGAAAATAATTGTCAACTTCAAACATTTGACACATAGTAAAGATATAATTGGCGTGCAAGCTGTGTGTCATTAGACTTCCCTATAGAACTTGCTCTGATTTGTTTGATATAATTGGATGACATGCTCTGATGTTATTCTTGCAAATAAGTCCCTGAAGCTGTTACTGCCCCAGTATAGGCAGACAAGTGCTGCTCCACTATGGCATGAAAGAAGCTCAGAAAGACTGCATGTTTTTCACTACCTCTGGTACTGCAATTGGTACAATTATTATCATGTCCCAGAAAGGCTTGGAGATCTAGCACCAGATAACTTATGGAGAACTTGTGGGAAATTCGACATTACTGCAGGAACACGCCACTGGGTAGGGAAACATTGCAACTGAAATAATTTTGAAATAACTGTAATGGGTAGACCAGACTTGACCACCATAAATCACACCACAGAATCTCATGGCAGTAAATGAGAGGCATTGGCATACAGGAGGATAAAGAGGAATGCACTGTAATTTACCAAACTAGCAAGTAGTGCTATATTGCTCACCTTGGTCATCCTGACTGTTTGTGTCTGTATCTGTAGCTGATGATCCAGCCTCCTGTACAGGGCTTCTACTTTCTCCACTGTCCCAAGATAACAGCATCTTTTGTGGATCCAAAGTAGTTCTAACAATGGAATAAGAACCACAAGGAGAGAAGAAAAACTATGATCAATTAGACCAAACAAATTTACCTAACCCAACATTCTCCTTCCCACTTTGGCTCAACCACACATCTCTTGGAAAGCAAACCTACAACTAGAACAAGAGATCAACAATGCTGTTCCACTGTTGTTCTCTAGCAGCTAGTCTGAATAATAGATGCAACAACAATAGGCAAAAGTGTTCTTCATCTCAAAATAAAGAATAATGACAGAAATCTCCATAATCTTAGCAAAACCAGTCTGGCTGTGGTCAGAGATTAAAGGCTTTATATGCTCCCTTCTCCTCTACATTTTGCACATTCCTCTGAAACCCTGACTAAATCAGTACATTATACGGCTAGAGATTTTGTTGTTTGATCAGGTAGACAACTTTCAATAAGCGTAATTAAAAACGAAAAGCACACATTCATTTTGTGAGGCTATTTTTATTTCAGTGTACTATTATAACAGGGAATGTACATGAAAATATTCAAGACAGACTTTTCTTTGTAAAAACAAGTGTTAACTTTTTAGCCTAGCTCTAACCAGGTTTAATAAGCAAGTATTGCCTCTGAATTCTATGGTATTTAGCCACAGGATAGTATGTACAGGATTGAACACTTGATCTGTAAACTTCAAAATGTTGTTCATGTTTGCTTTTAAAGTACCTATACTATACTCATGTATACCCATATACATAAACACCCATGTACTTACTTCAGCCTATTTATAGATGGAACATTCCGCCACGATGAATGAAGATTATCCAGATTTATTACTTGGCCCTTTTTATGGGCAAAACCTAACCGACAATACATGGAAACAGCATTCTAAGGAGAAAACAACATTCACAAATCAGCACTTTGCTTTAATAATTCTGAAATGTGAGGAATGAAGGGTGAATCCCCCTGCCAGCCTTTAAGCGATTTAGACTAGTAGAGACTTACCTTCACCAATGAAAGGTCTATCTCAAGGACATTTGCAAGCTGAAAGTATACAAAAAATAAATAAGGATTAGTCATAACTTTACTGATTAATCAAATTAGTGTCACACTTTCACTCAAAATATACCAGGTTTTTGGAATAGTCAACAGTATTTGATAATAGTTAAATGATAGCTAGTCAATACATAAATTACGTCTGGCCAGTTTGTCTTGCATTCCAATCTTATACTACATTAGTTTTTTAAACAACCAATAAACAAACATTTAACTAAGGTTTAAAAGACAGATGTACTCCAATATAACTGCAGAATATCACCTATGGAGGCTTTAAATATTTTTCAATCATAGTAGTTCTGTTTAATAAGTTTCAGGATTTTTATTCTACTGGGATGGGGACATAGGTCTACAGTACAGCACAAGTTTGAAGAGTCAGTTTCTGCCATTTCTAATTAAAATGATCTCAGACTGCAGCTGTTGGAAATGTCTCAATTCAATATCTTAGCTGCTGTCAGAATATATAGTGAATAAACACATGGTTATTCAACATAGCTTTGTACGTTCAGATGATTGAGTTGCAAACTACAGTGATAAAAAAAATGTTACTAGTAATGGCTAAACAAAAATTATCATATAGTTGGCCCTCCATATCCATGGAATCTGCATCTATGTGGGCAATCAGGCATGGACTGAAAATATTCACCCACATATCATTTTGCTGCTGTTAATAATATATAAGTGGAAACACTACATAGGGACAAAAAACACATCACCTAAATAATGTTCACACTCACTGTGGAGTGATGGATTAGGAATGCATTGGCCTTTCCTCTCAGTCCCAGATCCACTTGAAGGAATTTTGTATTTTGGAGTGAACGATTGTTTAGGCCAGGAATCACGAGCTCATAGCCCAATGTCTGCATTTGTACAGATTTGTATGATTTGCAGATTATGAATATCAGACACAATGTGCATTGGGCTTTAAAGAGCTTGTTCCCACTAGGGGAAACCCCGCGTTCTGAATCGATTTCATTAGGCAGCGTGCCCATTAGGATTCGGTTTAAATCTAGAACAGTTCTAGACCAACCCGGAATCGTTCCCACAAGAAATCGAATCCAGAAGCGGGTTAAAATTTAAATCCGTGTTTTCCTCATTTAACGCGTGTTAAAAAAACACTAGGGTCCTACCTAGTGTTTTTCCCTTGATTCGAGTTAGGAACCGGAGTATTTAGATGAGAACGATAGCGTTTGAATCGGGCTAGAAGGATGGGAGGAGCTGACTGCGATGGGGGCTGTCATTGGGGGAGTTGCCCTTTCTGTCCCCATCCGTCGTGGCTGTCGCCATTTTTGCTTCCCTCACCCCTTTGTTCGCTGTGGTCTTTCAATAAGAGATAAGGATTATTTTTATTTTTTATTTTAATGGTTTACAGGCGCTTAATCTCTTCAGCGCTTTAAGCGCCTGAAGTCTCGGCTGCTCAAACGCCTGCATCTGCAAAGGACTACAAGGCTTCTCCCGGTGGATTGCAACCTTCCCTCTGTGTGGGGAGAGCCCATTTCTAACGGAGGAGAGGCAAGAAGGGAAGGCTCCTCTAAGAGCCATTCCCTGCCCGCTTGGACTCTGATCTCACCCAGGCAGGGAAGGGAAGGCTCCTCACGAGGAGGCATCTGATCTTGCCCAGGCAGGGAAGGGCTCTGATCAATTGGGGGGGGGGATAGAGCCTGTCTCCCTCTCTTTCTCAAACGGAATCTGCCTTCTCCTCCAACCCTAGAAAGAGAATCTTTGGGAAGAGTGCTCCCTCCCTGTTTTGCCAGAAGCCCCATTCATCTGAGGGCTCTGTCAAGGGATTCTGCCTGACTGTCTTGGTGGGAGACATGAAGAAAACCTATCCCATAGTTCCTCTGGCAAGAGCTTGGGTTTCCTACTAATAAATTCGCTTTGCCACAAGTTTCCCCCCTTCATCTATGGGCTCTGTCAAGGGATTCTGCCTGGCTGTCTTGGTGGGAGACATGAAGAAAACCTATCCCATAGTTCCTCTGGCAAGAGCTTCGGTTTCCTACTAATAAATTCACTTTGCCACAAGCTTCCCCCCTTCATCTTTGGGCTCTGTCAAGGGATTCTCTGCCTGACTGTCTTGGTGGGAGACATGAAGAAAACCTATCCCATAGTTCCTCTG
>NC_056525.1:234650364-234675472 GCF_019175285.1 Sceloporus undulatus
GAAAGAGCTTGGGTTTCCTACTAAATTCGGAGGGAAAATGTATATAAGGCTGACAGCGCTTATGACGTTTGATCGTTTAAGCGCCTTGATTGGTTCATTTAAAAAAAAAAACCGCCAAAAATAAATCGAATCAGAAACGGTCACAGAGATGGAAACGATGTCACAGATAAATCGATTCCGATTAATGCGGGTTAACGTTACGTCATTCTGACGTAGTATTGATTGACAACTCCAAATAAGGTATGGAGGAGAAGAATCGCTTTATTTAAACACCGATTTCATGCCAAGTGAGAACGCTTACTGAACGCTTGCAGGTAAAAAATCCGAATTAAACAAGCAGATGGGAACGATGAATAAAGCGATTCTGAAAGCGGGATAACAACTGTGTTATTTTAATTCGATTTTATTAAAAACGTTTTATTTTAATTCGTATCAAATCCTAAGTGGGAACAAGCTCATAGACTGGTCCCTATTTAAACAGAAAATCTGAGGTATGACATAAAAGTGACAGGGATCAGCATTTCCGTGAAAACAATTATCCCAGTTCTTGATTCCCATAATGGATTCTGAATATTTTCTTAGGATCTATCTATTCTGTGGCTTTATAACAGATGTCTATTTTCACAGTAGAGAGAAGTGATTAAAAGCTTACCTCTGCCACATTTGTGTGTTCATCTATTGAAACAAATATCTTGTATAGCAGAGTTTCAAAATAATCACCCTGAACTCTGTTCATAACAAAACCTTCAAGTGGAGGCACTGAAATTAAAAGAGTGTAGAATACTGACAGTGTGATATAAAACATTGTTGATTAAAACAAAAAAGCCCAGCTTATCTTTGTATTGAACTATATGCATTAGTACATTTATTCCTGCATCCCTGTCTCAAAGAATCTGAAGAACAGAGCCTCTTGTGTCAAGTTAATTGAAATTTACAAAATGGAAATTTAGGAATATTGCATCTGCTGTACCACCTTTAAATTATATCATACTTTAAAGCCTTAAAACACCAAGATCCACATGTAAGATACCTATGCAAGCACTGTTACTGGAATTTATTTTGTAGAGACATTTTAATATTGTTATGTTTTATGGCAAAATATATTTACCTATTTATTTTTAAGCATCAGTATTACTCTCCCTTTACACTACCAGATTTTAACCTGAACTGTTACAACTTTTCTATTTAAATTTATTCTGGACTCTGCTGCATACTTTCTAAGTAGTACTTTCCAGCACCTTCTGTAGGCCACACTAGGCCTCAAAATGCTTCTAGAAATTAAAAATCAAAACAAAGTGCCTACTTCAACATTTTTCTTGATGTTTAGGGAGGCACTACCATATACAGATATCTACACATTAATAAGCATGAACAGGGAAAGCAGAAGATAAAGGCATTTTAAATAGATACTGAGTGAGAATTTTATATTCCTTTTTATTTATTTATATTATTTATATTCTTATGTAGCATGCAGAAATCACTCTAAGAAACACTCATACTCACCTGCTATGCAACTGTCATCTGATATTGGTACGTCAAGGTAAATGAACCCCTTATTATACAAGCCTAGAAAAAAAGGAAAAAGCCTTTTTACAAAAAGATGACCATCTTCACTTTTAACTTCTTCAACATTATACTCTAATGTTACACTAATGACACACTAATGAATTTAGGAAAGTGTCAGAAAACTGCATGTGGAACACAAACAGTATCACTGATGGAATTGTGCTGTCCATCAATGTCAATGATGGATGCTTGGGCTGCATTGCCAAGCAACCTGAGTTCAAGAAGGCCTGGTCCCAACATGATGAGGGTCACTACCAGCCTCCCACTTCCTGCAGGCACTTCTTAACAGTTTCATACCCTCTTGTATTCAAGTGTGAAGCCATGGAGGGGTTCCTGTGGACAGTATTAGGCCAACAGTAGCCTTGGTACATCTGGAGCAGGTCTTCTAGCAGTTGGATTGCTTTGGAATGCAGCCCAAAGTAGTTGATAAATTCCACTGAAGACTAAACAATGACACAAGACTGATGGGCAAAAATAAGGGAACATTAAAAAAAAATCTGACAGTGCTTTGTTTTTTATTTTTTTATTAAGAGATTCACACTCAGATAAAGTTTGACTTGAATATTTTTCCTGTCATTGGTTCTTGAGCAATGAGATATTCCTGTGAAATAAATGAGGAAGTGGTGTAAGAGGTAATTAATAATGCAGGAGAGACACAACACTCCAGATTCAAACACAAATGTGTGTTTGGGAAGGGGAGTGGCATTTCAGTGAAATGTTTGTGCTTATGTCTTTGAATCAGAACAATATAATTGATTATCCTGCTTACCAAAACAGCTACATTTTCAAGTTGCATCTATATAAACAACAGGCAGGATCCAAGGGCAGACTTCCAGTGGCAGCATCCAGCAGAAACAGAAAGAAAGGGATTCCTCTCTCCCCGATGGAGGCCCCAAAACCAGCTTCAGAGGAATGTGTTGGATGGCAACTCTTGCCATCCCCTATGCTGCCCAAGGATGCTGGTGATTATAATCCTAGACAGCTGGCAAGCACCAAGTACGTGAAGGTTGTTTTACAGATTCATCAACTTTTTTCAAGTCTCAAGATAAATTACACTGGTCAGGATCCAAAGAAATGTAGAACTAGTTCAAATACCCAAGAAGAATTTTATTATCCTCTCTCTCCCCCTTCTTAAATTGTCACATGACAAAAATGATTTTGAAACCCAAGAGGTCTTCAAAAACAGTTTGTGATAAAACTTCTGAGATCAGCTGCTCTATAAACAACAAAAGGGAAAATTCCATTGCTCTACTGCAAGTCCTTGGCAAAAGTCTTAAGTACCTCTTTAGATCACAGCCAGCATCCAGAGTAAAAGCTTGGAAATTTATAATCTTAAATCTACTATAACATGTAAAAAGTGTTTGTCTGTTAAAAAATGAAAAAACAACTTACTGTGAACTACATTGTAGTCCAGAGATCCAGCAAGCTGAGGACCTGAATCAATGATCTTATCAATAGCAGTTTTTTCAGAGGTAGTGCAAATCTAGTAAGAAATGTTTATATGAAACCACATATTTGATTAATAAACACATTTTTAATTATTCCAGATAGCATTTAGATTGGACTGATGAAATTGCATAGCTAGCATTCACTTTGCAAGCCTACTGGTGGAGTAGAAAACTTTCAGTCAAGAGACTTTTTGTCCTAACCTCCAATAATTCTACAACTCTGGGTCATCTAAATAAATAGGCTATCAGAAGGATAAGAATGGACAAAAAGTAAATATGTCATTCTGAGTATCACTTTGGGAGAAGGTGCAATATAAATTAATAAATCAGCCACACTGGCTGGGGATTCGCAGTGTCATAATCCTGCAAGTTATCTTTTCCAGGCACCCTCTGCCATGAAATGTTGCGAATCCTATTAGTTTATATAGCTGTTAAAAGAGATCAGACAAGTTCAGAAAGTATAAATTTATCAATGGCTATTACCGTAGCCATGGCTGATAAAAATGGGACTTTCTTGTTAAGAAGCAGTTTATCTCTGAACATTAGATGCTGAAGACATTATAATAGATGCTGATCACATTATAGTAGAAGTTGAAGTTACTAGACCACACCATCCTCTTAATGCTAATGGTATGTTTGTACCAGTAAAAAGCTATTACTAGACAATAAAATGTAATTTACAGAGGTATGTTGAAGTATTCTTCTAGCCATACATGGGATGCATTTTGACTGCTATAGCTCAACCCATAAACAGAACCCAGAATCAATAAGGCAACATGATTTGATTTTTTTTTTTTTTGTAAAATGTAATGATTGCCATAACTGCAAAGCAATTGTGCCAAATACATTTGCCACAAGAACATTTTGTGATCATCAACAGCAAATATTTTTGAACTCCTGTCCTTCAGAGTAAGATAAACCTTGAAGCTCAAGTTTGGTTAAACACAGAAAATTATTTGATGATACCTTTATGTCATCCTCTGTGATGTAACCAGCTTGTACCACCCACCAAGCCTCTACAGCAATCTCTACTGGCTTCATGGGTAGCAGATCATGAGCAGTTTTCCTTCTGAAAAATTTCTGTAAATTGATACAGTCCATTTGAAATTTTGCATCTCAAAGGTAACAAGAAAATACACAATTTACTATCTAATAACAGAGAAGCATCCCCCCCTTGAATACAGTGCAATTAGGTCTTTAAATCAAAATATACCATAACTGGGGAGGGGGGAGATGTTATTTTTCATCTTTAACACCTATAAAAGATTGTGTAATGCATTCTTTAGACACTCTTTCAGTGCATTTTTAGAACATACAGGTTTACACTGAACAAAGGTGACAGATGCTAGGAGCCGAAGATATAATCATTCTGCAATGTGTTTAATTTCAGACAGACAGAAACGCTGTTCTTCTTTTCCCTTTAAACACAATCATTTCTATTTCTGTAATCTCTAAATGTATTCTGGGATGAAGGTGCCATGACTAACTGCATAACTCTAAACATGTACTAGATGTAGGATAATCAATCATGTCTGTATGTAACAGCAACTTTCAACTGCTGTTACAGACATTCTATAAATCTATGAACACAATTCAAGGAATTGATTTTAGCATATGAAATTCCCAATGCCCTGGGTTTAACTTTCCTGCTTCTTCCATTTACACTCCACTATAAATCAAAAACTAAGGGCACATCCAGACTGATTAAAAATACCAGAAAGTCCCATATCTTGCTCCTGTTCTTTCCGATTTTATTTTGGAGATCCATACTGTACATGTTTTGTTTATCGCAGAATATTTTCTGTCAGCTCCTCATATGAGGAGAAATTATTTATACCAATTCTCCAGGTTGGTTTACTTTGTGTGTATGTATGTGCCCTCAAGTTGCCTGTTGATTTATGGTAACCCCATGAATTTCATAGGGTTTTCTTAGGCAAAGAATACTTAGGGGTGTTTTTGAAATATAGCCTACAGCATCTGGTAGTCATTGGCAGTCTCCCATAGAAGTACCAACCAGGGCTGACCCTGCTCAACTTCCAAGATCAGATTAGATCTGGTTTAGGGTATTCCCAGTATAAAATCAAGAAGAATAGCAACAAAACCTGGGGCTTTTCAATCACTCTGGATGTGCTTTTAGAGTCTTATCACGTTACAAAAGTAAGACAAGAGGTAGCAAGATAGAAGCAGCTTTCTGTTTACCTCCCCACAGCACTCCGTAGTACTTCTTTCTCCCTCCAGAGGAAGATGATTATAAAAGTGTGTCTTTTTCCAATAAGACAAAAGGCACGCTATTATGACTATCCTTGTCAGGAATAGAATGGAAGTGCTTTAATTACATGCAGAGAGGTAAACAGAATGCCACTTCTATATCACTGCCTCATGTCTTACTTTTGTAATATGATAAGGAAATCTGATGAGGACAACTTTTGTTTATACCTGGCATGTATCAAAATCACCTGCAAATACGGTTGTTTAACTCCACCCCCCCCCCTCAAAAGAGCTGATAGCAGAATTAACTGGAATGTACACAATGCCACTTACAGTGCACCCATATGTGTGAACAAAGCTGGAGGGGGGGGGGAGATGAAAACTGGCCCCCAATCATCCTGAATTAAATGGTAATTTAACCATCCTGGTAATCCTTACTGGATGGTGTTTCATATGGGGCTGTCTTTGGAGATTGTTTAGAAAATGCAGTTAGTTCAGAACAACTATACTTTTAAGATTAGCTTCAGAGAACAGCCAAGATTGATACAGCTTCAGCACTGCCAGCCCATTTCAAAGCACAAATCAAAGTACTGAAGCCCACCATTAAAACTCTAGCTATCTGGGAGTACGAATACTGAAAACCCAGGTTTTGATTCAAGAAAGCTAGATATTTTTATACCTGAGATTGATATCTTACATATATGTTTGTTTTTAAAAGGCAAGTTATGCACTTCTAGATTACATCAGAGAAAAGTGGAAAGAGAGACCAAGAGAAAAACTGAACACTTACTTTGGATGATCTACACTGGTTCATTAAATCAATGTACTGATTTCTTCCTATGCCAAGAAGCCTTAGGCCTAGGGAAGGGGAATAAGTTTCTTAAAATAAACTTACCCTCATAAAACTTTTCTGAAGTACAAGAGTATTACTCCCTCCCAGATGATGATGGGTGCATCTGCACTGTAGAAATAATAGTTTGACACCACTTTAACTGCCATGGTTCTATCCTACAGAATCATGAGATCTGTAGTTTTGTGAGGCACAGCACTCTTTAGCAGAGGCAGAAAACCTTGTAAAACTACAAATCCCAGGATTCCATAGGATGGGGCAACAGCATGTAAAGTGGTATCAAACTACATTACTTCTACAGTTGCACCCAATGTCTTCAATTGCTCCCACCTCTTTCTTACTAGAAAAGAGAAATTAATCAGTGGGGGAAATAGTTACATAAAGCCTTTGGACTGTTGGCACCAGGAGCCTTTGTTCTGAAAGCACCCATTGTTATCTGCTATTACAATGCATTTAGCTATAAGCATTCATAATGTTTCTTAAAAAAACTAACAACATGCATACTGTCTGGAGCTCTCTGTGCATTTTCAGCATGTCATCTTAGAAGCAAATTAGTTCACACTTGATTCAAAAGATGGAAATTAAATGTGAAACACATTTTTGCATTAGATTGGCTTGGAAGCATAAAAGGCTATATAAGGTTTCAGAAAGTGCATGCTTTTATCAAACGTCAACTTTTATCAGACAGTCAATTATCTTAGGAATTTGTTTTGGAATTCTGGGCATTAAGTCTGGGCTCAGCATATGGAGCAGTATAAAAGGGGAAGACTTGTGTTTAACTCTATGGACTTTATCACACATGAGGAATTTCTCTTCATTTTGAATGAAAAGAAAGTGGGGCCAGAATGCATTCGGGTGAAATCGCTAGTTCAGCGAATTTACATGAATGTGAACTGCGTTCAAACTGGCTTCCCATTGCCCAAAAATAGCTTGTTATTGCCCAAATTTGCGTGTGGTGGTCTATCACACAATAACGTGAAACCCCATGATTGCGCTCGGACTAACTTCCCATTGCCTGAATTTGCGTGTAGTGGGTTATCACGCAATAACGTTAAAACCCATGATTGCGTTCAGATTGCCATTAGATTATACTTCCAATTTCCCTTGTCTGATAAACTCCTATAAGAAGGCCAAGAAGTGAGTGATTATTCTTCCTCTCCCTTAGGTAATATGATTAACATTTCAGAAAAATCGATCTCCATCTTCAGGTGAAGGATATACGTATGACTCAAAAGTAGCTACAGTTGCTGCAATGGAAGTTAAGAAGACAGCTAGCTTTGTACAAACCCATGTTGTGGCCTGTAGAATGGGCTATAGTGAAATGATGTGAATCAGGACTAGGGATTGTATGCCCTCTGAAAGTTTTGGCCTACAAATTTCACTCAGCCACTAATGTGGCTGACTGTAAAAGACTGCGCAAGTCACAGCACAAAACATCTGGAGGGCAAAGTGCTTCCCACCCCAATGGAAACAATCTAAATGTGATTAGTATGACTAATCACTGAGAAAATAAACAATTATTCAAGGGACAAGTCATTTGATAGTCTTGTGCTTTCATTTCTTAATTGCCTTGAAGTCTTTTTTGTTCTCTTTTTTAGGTATCAGGCATTTGCTGATTCCTTCAAAATATTGTTGAACAAGTGTTAAAATTTCAAAAGGGGACTGCCATACAGCTGTCCTTTTCAAGCCAAAACATTTTTAAAGAGTGCTTTCAGAAAGAATGCTTATTTAGCATACGGAAACAAAATGGAATCACATACTTACAATCTGCAGCAGTAAAATTGGGCAATGAATCATAGCTCTTTTCACTGTTCATTATATCCTTTATAAAGAAAAAGAAATACAGTGTCAGTTTAAATCTTTGTAGTTTCTTATCCCATAACTGTGTACAGATTTACATCAACACATGTGCTAAATCTACTTCATACTCAAACTCTAACTTGGGAGGGGTTATTTTGTCCTCTTGATTTCACAAAGTCTAGTTATAAATAAATTCCAATTCCCTCCCAGCTATCAATTCTGAAATGAGTTGTACCAAGATCTGTTGTTGTTGTGTGCGTTC
Source organism: Sceloporus undulatus (assembly GCF_019175285.1). Classification (NCBI taxonomy): domain Eukaryota; kingdom Metazoa; phylum Chordata; class Lepidosauria; order Squamata; family Phrynosomatidae; genus Sceloporus; species Sceloporus undulatus. The sequence goes on from NC_056525.1 coordinate 234,658,499, forward strand.
AGATTGTTTCCAACTTATGGCAACCCCGAGGTGACCCTATCATGGAGTTTTCTTGGTAAGATTTGTTCAGAGGAATTTTGTTATTGCCTTCCTCTCAGGCTGAGAGTACGCAACTTGTCCAAGATAATCCAGTGGATTTCTTGGCCGAGTGGGGATTCGAACCCTAGTCCCCAGAGTTGCAGTCCAATGCTCAAACCATTACACCACTCGTACAAGATCTAAGAGTGGGAAAATTGTGACCTATAGGTCATGTGCAGCCCACAGCTCCCCATCCTTTGGCTGAAATATTTTCAGCTGAAAAAAGATGTTCCTTATGCAGCCTTTATTGACAGTGGTGATCTCATTGTGCTTTGCCTCCCCTACCCCCTAGCCTGGTTTAGACAGGGAAGTTTGTTTTTTCACAAACCAGAAGTGACTTCTCATCATGGCCAGGCTGAAAAAGAGGCATTACTTTGGCCTAAGTAATTTGGGTTGTTGTTGGGTCCTAACAAGACCATGATGCTCTGAAGCATGGTAAAATTATTCCTAACAGCAGGTTGAACAGCAGGGATAATGGCGCTACATTGGTCTTCGGGAGATTTTAGAAGGCTGTACTTCCCTGATTGTTTTTTGTTTGAAAAAGCATTGGGTCCCAGTATCTCCTTCCATGGCACAAGAGCAATTTTATCCTCTCTGAGTCATTTTATACCGAGAAAAGGCCTGTATTGAGTGAGTTGGGAGTCAACTTCTGGGTTGCAGAGGGGGCAAGGCAGAGCAAAATTGCTCACCATACCTGTTAGAAGCCACATAAATGGCCCTGGGGATGCACTTTACAAGCTGTTTTCAGGCTAACTGTTTTCCAATAATGGGATGGTAGTGAAGGGGTGGTGCAGCCCTAACCAGATTTGGTGGGCAACATGTGCAACTGCCAGAGTTGATATAAATTGCCTTCCCTTTTTAAAACAAAACTTTGATTTTCAGGAAGGAACGCCCTGTTCCTAATATACAACTGAAGGAAGTGAAAGTACAAAAAAATAAATGCACTGTAGACCTTCCTCAACTGAGGTACATGAAGACAGAAGAGGGACAGACTATCATATTCAGTTCATACCATGGCACTACCATAGCAGATTGTTGGATGGGGAAGAGATTCATGTGACCCTCACAATCTTCATATCTTTGATTATGGGCCTGCCCTGTATAACTGCTCATTGAAAATGTATTTACTAAGTCACTGCTCCAAGTAAGTATACTTAGGGCTGCTGCCATACTGCAGAACTGGTACAGTTTGACACTGCTTTAATTGTCATGGCTCCAGCCCATAGAATCCAGGGATCTGTAGTTTGTTGTGACACTAGAACTCTCTGACAGATAAGGCTAAATATGTCAGAAAACTACAAATTCCAGAACTGCATAGCCATAGCTTTTAACGTGGTTTCAAACAGCAATACGTCTGCAGTGTAGATGTACCCCAAGTCTCCCACTCTCTATTCTATACTCACATGTACTTTCTCAAGGACAGCCAGCAAGCTTAAAGCCACATGCCTCCCCACAAAAGCTCTGAAACCTAGTCATACTAACCAATATGAAACAGTGGTCATCCAATGGATGTAACATCATCAACAACAAAGAATGCTGAGCTGGCAGGTCTGGGGATTATTCTCTTTCATGATATCTTAAAAGGCATTTAGTTCAGCAAATAAGTAATCCTAAACCTACTCTCCTTTTAAATTAATAAAAATTATACTGTAAATGCAGCTCAGGGTTGGCAGAGTAAGATGAAAGCAGCACCTGTTGTTTAAAAGACGGGCTGGATAGTCAATATGATAAATGCGCTTTCCTTCTGATGAAGGTTCCTGTACTGATGTGAAAGCTACTGTGTGCTCCACTGCTGTTCTGCACATCAACAGAAGGAGGTAATACATGACCTGTTCTAAGAATTTGATGGGTTTGAGATAGATATGATTATTATTTTTAATTTATATCCTACCTTTCCTTCAATGAGCTCAAGGCAACATACAAGACTCCCCACTTTACTAGCACTAAACACTCCATAGTAGTTCTGACTGAGAGAGAGAATAACTGTCTCCGGGCCATCCAGCAAGTTTCATGGCTCAGTGGCCACTAGAACTCCCAGTCACAGTACTGTATAACATTCTAACCGCTATGAAACACAACATCTCAATTAACTAATGAAACTGTTCTCAATGGTAACCAATTTATTTTGTAACACACTATGCATATTTGCTTTGCCCATATGAGTACAAACTAGTTTTGTTCCAAATAATAATATTTGTTGCTTGGTGGGGTTGGGGGATCTTTCACTGATTATACAGTATGTTTGCTAAAGCAATTTCGATATAAGCCTAAAACTAAAATGCAGCTGCCAGGGCAGCTTGATGTGAATTGTGTTTCCAAACACTTATTATCAACAGTACTCTGGCAAAAATCTAACAATAATGGGCATGTGACTCTATTTTGGCAGACATTCTTTTATCCTGCGTTGGAAAGAATTACTAGAAGAATACAATGCAGTTCTTGAAACTCACCTCCATTATTCCTGTATAGTATGAAAAGGGTGTTATCCTTAAACCTTTCACCATGATGTCAGATAAATGGTATGGGTATAACATGAGATGATCTCTACTGTACTTTAGCAGCTCCTCATAGTATTTGCGTTCATCTTTCTTGACATGCTTAACTGAGAAAGAAAAATCAATGCTACATTTACCAACAGCTTCCATAAACTAGAATCATAGAGTTGGAAAAGACCACAAGGGCCATTCAGTCCAACCCCCTGCCATGCAGGAAATCAAAATCAAAGCATCCCCGACAGATTTTATCAGGTGAAAAGAAAAGCTTGAAAGAGTCCAATATAAATTTGGAGGTCCAGTTACATGGATATTGGAGTATACTCTATATATTACTAATTACCAAAGACAAAACAAGAAGAGGGAGGAAAGAATACTGAAATGTATGGCAGAGATGCAGAAAAGCTATTTTGCATTACAAAATAGTCTTGTTGCAAATATGGAGAATTCTTAAAGAGAGGACATCCAGCCCACAGTGGTTTGGGAACCTGAAACCACTGTTTCTAAAATGTAGTGTGGAATCAAACTAGGAGGAAAGGTCAACACTAAGTAGTCAATTGATCTAATTTCTATATATTTATGATTTTTATTGTTTTAAATACAACGTTAATGCATATAAGGACTTATCTCTTCAATGGAAGGTAGCACACATGTAAATAACCTTTTTGTTAAAGTTGTAAAATACATTCTGATGGAGATCAAACATATACCCTACCTTTAGTTGTTTCTATGCCATCTTGTAAACTTTTACAAATATCCATAGGATGTTGTCCACTTCCTTGCTCCTTCATGTGGAGCATTAGACATTTCAGCACTGAGGACATTTCTCAGAACCAACTATTACAGAGAAGCACCTACATTGTCAAAAACATTTCCACTCTCTTTATTTTGTATTTCTCTACTCACCTAAGTTATTTCGGTACCGTAGCTGATTGCGGATACTATATAGCACAACCTGCTTCTCATATTCTCGCTGTGAGTTTCCAAGACCCTATAAAGAAACATTCATTCAGTCAAACTACTAAGAGCATCACACAATGTATTAGACAATACTATTCACAGATTATTCTGCACACACAATACTTGAAAGTAAACATCACAATAGGATTTATTTATGAGTAAATAAGCATGCTCAGAGTTGTATCTCTCAGCATTTTAACACACTGCTTGGCCTATATAATCATAGAGAGATTATAAAATAGTTTGAATTTTTTTTATTGACAAAATTGTTAAGACTCAGTTTATGCAAGAAAAGCACTTGAAAATGCACTGCACATAGACTCATTGCTGGTAGCATACTGGCACTGTCCTGGTTTAGCATTTTGAAGATGAAACATAATATTTTAAATATGAGTTCACATTCTATCCTGGTGTTGTTGCAAGGAGCAAAGTAGAAGCCTCTACTACTATTTTAGAATAAACACAGTGTAATATCTCAGTTTTAAATAGTATCTAACATTACCTATGATTTGTTGAAACAAACCAGTTTCTGTTTGGATGATACAGCAAGGATATGGTTCATCTAAAAGGGAAGTAAAAAGCTTCCGAATTCTTCCTCATGGTCATTCCAAAGCATGTGGGTGAAGAGTATTAGCACAAGGCTCATTTTTGCAATGCTGATGTAGGGTTTAGCCTTTAACTTTATGCCCCTATCAGCCTGTTCTCACGTGCTGGATTCTTGATGCCAGTAACCTAGCACATAGCTTGTTTGTTGGGTTGTGTGACTGATAGGCCCAAGGCAAGGAGCCAGAACACCCAGCACTTCCATGAACCCTGAATGATTGTAGTAAGAGCTTTCCCCCAACCTCACCTGAGGGACAACTGACATTTGCAGTCTATGGGCCTAACTGCCTTTAGTGTCCCTTGGGCAGCTTGTAGGCTTAAATGCTAAGATGCTTAGGTTTCACTTGAAGGAGGAAAGAATATTTCAGAAGCATATCTGAACATGCAGTGGAAGAAGCTTACAATGTGGTCCTCAGTGCTAAAGAACTTGCTTATTCTCTGTCTAAAAAGTGACTTTATAGTGTACGCTGGATACCCTTGAGTTTTACGTAACAGTATGGCAGATTGTTAGATTAATTCAGTTTACTTGACATGCGTACACACAGTGTTTTCTCAGTTACGGAAATAATTAACCGAAGCAAGTAAGTACAGAGCTCTGTAACAAAACACTACATACAACAGTATTTTAAGTTTTTTTTCTTTTACATTAGCACAGAACATGTCATCAGAAAAGGAAACCTGTTTTATGATGAACAGCCTTTAAATATGTTACATAATTTCCCTATAACACAGCCTTCATTTTTAAAGAATATTTTTGAATAATTTAAAGAATAAGGGCAAAAACTTCTTCATATTGAGACTACCACCATAGATATGATATCAAACATATTGTATATACTCATGTATAAGGCTAGAAATCTTGGTAAAAAATTGATCCCCCAAAAATGAGTCGACTTATCCACTGTCAATGTAAGTACTGTACTTCCCTGACACTGTTTTCCTTTGCTTCATCCTTTAAATTTCTTTGTTACATGCCCCTAGGTTTTACCCTTGACTTACCCATGGGTCATATCAAAATCCATAATTCTGGCCCCCAAACCTGCCATTTATAGTTGAGTATATACGGTAATCACTGCCAAACTACCTGTACTTTTCTCAGTCTCAACTTGTATCTAGTGCTAGTGGGAAAAGTAGAACACCAATGAAAGAATGGAATGGAATAGAAGCAGCGGATATATAACACTATAAGTATCAATTTTAAAATTTCAGCTACCAAAAGCACTTACGTGCAAGTTTGCCAAAAAGAGACAGCTACCAAAAGCATTAAGGGTATAACTGTCCAATGGCAAGAAGTAATACACTTCTAGGGTTATGGACCAGGAGTGTTATCTTTTGAATGCCGAAAACGAAACAACTGCAGAAGCCATGTGCAATCTCTAGACGGAGTGGCTGACAGTAATTTGTGCATGCTGACACTCCCAGACCAATATTGCAAAAGTTTAAGGCACACTGATAAAGATCAGGGGAGAGAGGAACTGCAGTTAGTCTGCAATTATCAAAATTCACTGAAGGTAAGACAACCACATCTTTACTATAATTTGACGTGTTTTGCTATTGCTATAATCACCAAACTCTGTATGCTATCTAAATGGCTAATGATAAGGTTTTAGACCCAATCCACTAACTACTTTGGATACTTCTCAAACACATATTTTGATTTTCTGTACTGTTGTTTTGGAATATACATTTTTGAACCAATACTGACCCAACTTGATATTTAGATTTAGGTTGATGTCTTGTGCTTTTTTGTGCAAGGCTAAGACTGATTAAGACAGAGCCAGAATGGTGGTGGTTTGAGTGTTGGACTATGACTCTGGAGAAGTGAGTTCGAAATCCCAAAGTAAGTAGGACCAGGGCTACAACGTTAATAGAGTAGGGCTTGGTTCTGTTGGGTTTGGTTCCAAGACCTCCTATGGACACCAAAATCCATGGATGCTCAACTCCCATTATATACAATGGCATACTAAAATCCTGACCCTTATATGAAATGGAGAGCCAGCGTGATGTAGTGGCCTGAGTGTTGGGAATATGATTCTGGAGATCAGGGTTCGATCCCTGACTCTGCCATGAAACCTAAAATAAATAAACAAATACCATAAATACTGGTTGATTTTGGGCAAGTCACATGCTCTCAGCCTCAGGGAAAGCCAATGGCAAACCTCCTCTGAACAAATCTTGCCAATAAAACCCCAGGATAGGGTAGCCCTAAGTTGGAAATGACTCAAAGGCACACAACAACAACAACAACAACAACAACAACTGAAATGGCAAAAATCAAGGTTTGCTTTTTGGAATTTATATATAATTTTTAAAACATTTGCAAGCCATTGATGCTTGAACTTGTGGGTTAAAAAATCCATGGCTATGGAGGGCTGAGTGATGTAAAAGAAAGTAACGATGCGCAGTTTTGCGAACATACCATCGTTTGTTTTCTTGCTCCCTTTAAATTTTCATTTATGATCTGAGGAATCTGCCGCTTTCTGAAGCCAGGTGTGAGAATCGTCAGAGGGTTCATTTGCAAATTAACTAACAAGGCAAGAGTGTCCATTTGAAATTTGTTCTGAATGGCTTTAGTGTCTCAGTACTAAGTTGAGCAGTTAAAGAGCAGAAGTGCAATTCACTCTGTCTCTTAACATGGGTCTATATGTCAATATGTATGTACTCATCTGCCTTTATCTATTATGATCTAAGATGGCCCCAAAAAGCATCAGGCAAGCAAGACCACATAAACCTATTGGGAGGCCTTGGCCAAGTCACACTCTCTCAGCCTTAGAGGAAGGCCATGGCAAACCCCCTCTGATCAAGTCTTGCCAAGGAAACCCTGTGATGGGTTCTCCTTTTGGTCGCCACAAGTCAGAAATGACTTGAAGGCACATGACAGCAGCAATAACCCATGATGGGAATTACTTGTCTGTAGGAACGTTTGTCCTTCTCCAATGATTCCCTATGGGCAAGTATTCCCCAATTATTCTCTATGGGCCAGTATACTATTATGCTCTATGGGCAAGTAATAATAATAATAATAGTAATAGTAATAATAATAATAATAAAAGTTTATTTCTATCCCACTTTTTCAACTATTGATCAAAGCGGCAAACAGATTTAGGTAAAAATACACCGAGATAAAAACATTTAAAACAGCATTTAAAACCAGTCACAATAACAACAACAACAACAGGGCCTGCTGCGTGGGGGAATCCATAAAAAAGTACTACCCAATGTGTCCCTTTAGGCAAGTGGACTATTATTCCCTATGGGCAAGTACTGTATACTATTATTCCCTATGGGCAAGTATTCCCCAATGTGTCCTTATGGGCAAGTACTGCCATTTCTTTTCTATGTCCCGCTTCCCTATGGGCAAGCGTTCTTCAGCATTCCCCAATGCTTGCCTACAGGGGCCGAGAAGGGTCAAAAGACTGAGTCCGCCCCGGTGTCAGTCATCATTCGGTACCTGCTTGACGCTGGCGGGGAGGCGGGCCCAGGAGTAGTTGTGGCGAATGTGAAACTCCACGTCCACATTCATGGCAGGAGCCCCGCGATGGGGGCCTCCGCGGAGGAGGAGGAGGAGGACAGGGCCTTCCTCAGGAGGGACTCACAGCCGCCTCAGCTTCCAACGAAGCGGCAACCCGATTTCGCTCCGCTCCTCCTCCTTTTTCTTTTCCCCTCACAGCGCGCTACTTCCGCGTTATGGGCATCGCCCCTCCCCCTGACGTCACTTCCGAGTCCTTCGCGCGTGACGCCTGAGGGGAGGGGCGAAGCGGGGAAAAAAAGCCGTTAGAGCCGTTGGGCGGGTCCTCTACTTTGGGTCTTCATAGTTTCTTTTTTGAGACTTCAACTCCCAGAAGCCTCGGCCAGCTTCGACAACGGCCAGGAATTCTGGGAGTTGAAGTCCTAAAAATAAATAATAAAATAAATAGTAAAAATAATAAATAAAACAAAATAATAAATAATACAAATAATAAATAATAAATAAATAAAACCCCAATAATAAATAAATAAATAAAACCAATACATAATAAATAATACAAATAATAATTAAATAATTAAATAATAATTAAATAAAAAATAAAACAAAATAATAAATAATAAAATTAAAATAATAAATAAATAATAAAAAACCCTGAAGGACCAAAGTTTGGGAATCTCCGCACAGTTGGGCACAGTTACCTCAGTGACTGCCAAAGTTTAGTCCTCCAAATGTTTTGGATTCCAGTTCCCAGAATTCTCTAACCCTTGGCCAGGCTTGGGTTGAGGTTTCTGGGAGATGAAGTCCAAAACGTTTGGAAGACTAAAGCTTGGGAACCCCCTTCCCCTTTAGGCCTCACCGTCTTTGGGACTTCAGCTCCCAGAAGCCTCTTCCAGCTCTGCCAATGGCAAGGAATTCTGGGAGTTGGAGTCCAAAACACATGGAGGACCAAAGTTTGGGAACCAAAACATCTGTAGGGCCAAATTTCTCAAACTATTGTTATAGAAAACATTCAAGGGTGACTGTGTTGGCCATTTAACAAACACAAACAAAAACCCGTCACTGATCTATGGCAAGCATATAACAAGATAACAAGTATATTGCGCATTTTGGTTGTCAAGGTATCATTGCAGCATCTTGCCTGATAAAGAAGCCCATGGAGCTTCGAAACAACAATAATAATAACAACAATAGGTTTTGTTATATCCTGCCCCTCCAAAATGAATCTAAACGGGTTACAATACAATATATACATAACTAAAAATCACAGAAACCCCTCCATTCTCCTATCTTAAAACTAAATAATAACACTATAAAATACAGTTAAAATTAATTAAAATAGATCTAATTGAAGTGAGACATCTTTGGGGAAGTCAAGGGCAATCCATATTAATATAGCAGGGAGGTCAGTCTGGGAAGGCCTGACAAAAAAAGCTTGCAATAAGTATATTGTGCATTTCGGTTGGCCAATAAAAAGGTATCATTCCAACATCTTGCCCGATAAAGAAGCCCATGGAGCTTCAAAAGTTTGCAATAAGTATATTGTGCATTGGCCAATAAAAGGTATCATTGTTGGAGGAGTCATTGAGCAGAGACAGCAGTCTCTTTTCTTCCTCATGAGGTGCATCTGTTGTGTGCGTTCAAATGGTTTCCGACTTACGGTGACCTTAAGGCCAACTTGTCATAGGATTTTTCTTAGCAAGACTTATTAATGCCATGGCCTTCCCCTGAGGCTGAGAGAGTGTGACTTCACAAGTGGTTGACATGGCTGAGCCGGGATTCGAACCCTGGTCTCCAGAGCCATAGTCCAGTACTCAAACCACTGCACCACACTGTCTCACCAAACTACAAACCCTGTGGTTCTGTATGTGGTGCCAAACTGCATTATTTCCACAGGGAAGATGCATCCAAGGACGATTATGGGGATCGAATGAAAAACATACCGTTAATTCGCTTTCAGCTTGCAGGCACACACTTGATGATCTCTCCATCTCCATGTACTGGAGCCCTGGCTGAGACTCAGATACTCACTGATATTTTCAATGGAAAACAAATTTCCTCGCTAGCCTAGATGAAAGCTACAAGAGTAACACAACAGCCAGCATGCCAGCAGAAGCGGAGATGAAATTTCTGGTGCATACAAAAGCTCGTGCCACTTTCATGGTCTTAATAAGGGCGTTTATTTTCACTTACGGATTACACAACCAGTATAGCTAGTGACCTTGATTGCCGGAGGGTTCTGAGAAGCGTCGTCCCAAAGGTAAACTTTTCCAAATTTTGTAAAAAGCTATATGCACCTTGTGACTGAGGAGAACACTTCTTACATCTGGGCTCGTGTCCAAGAAAGCTTATACTATAATAAATCTTGTAGAGTTTAACAGATCTGTTCTGCCATAAGCTTTCTGGGACAAGAGCCCACTTGCTTTCATGCAAGAAGCGTAATCCTCAATTGCCAGGTTGCTGTGTCCTATACTTATTTAGGTGGGTGTAAACCCAATGTAAGAGATAATCCAGTTTGAGACTGCTTTAACTGCCCTGGCTCAGTGCTAGGGAATCTTGGCAATTGTAGTTTATTGTGGCACCAGAGCTCTCTGACACAGATGGCTAAATGTCCCACAAAACTACAATTCCCAGAATTCCCTAGCACTGAGCCAATTTAAGTGCTCTCAAACTGGATTATTTCTGCAGTGTGTTTTGGACCTCTCTAGTCTGTCATTCATTTCCCACAGTACCTAATGCGGTGGTGGGAAAGATATAGCTCTCCAGATGTTGATGAATTCAGCATCCTAGTATACCTCCCTATTTGCTAGCTTTAAAGGGCTGATGGGAACTTGAGTCCAACAAATATTTGGACAGTTTACCCATCTCTGACCTAAACAGCTGTGAGAGACCTGCAAGCAGGCTATGACTGCAATAAAACAAAGGATGCATCGACACTGCAGAAGTAATCCAGGCTGACAACACTTTAACTGTCATGGTTCAATGCTATGGAATTCTGGTATTTGTAGTTTGTTGTGGCACCAGAGCCATTATCACAGTTTTAATTGGTCTGTCATTTATTATTAGTCTCATTAGTATGCCATGGTTTAACCCAATAGTTTCCAGGTGTTTTGGACTCCAGCTCCCAGAATCACTGACCATCGGCCAAGCTGGCTGAGGCTGTTGGGAGTTAAAATCCCAAAACCCCAAGGACCAGGGTTTGGGAACCACTGGTTAACCATTGAACTGGTAGGGACCTCTGAGTGGATATGCTCAGTATGACATGGTTAGTCTTAGGGGGCAGCCCAAAGGCCTCTGCGTTGTTTGTTGCTGCTGCAGATAGGATCAAGCTAGCCAACAAAGTTAAAACAGGTGCAAAATAAAACTCCACATTGTACAAAAGTTAACTAGTGTAGGGTGATAACCGTAAAGGAGGACAAGGCACCGCAAAATGTGGAACATTCAAGCCAAATGTAGGACATTACAAAACAAAAGCTAAAAACACTCATATAAATGTTCCACAGTCAAAAGGCATCACAAATCCCAACGTTTTTCTCCTTAATGACTTTTTTTTGATGTGAAGAAAGATGGCAGAAGTAGTAGAAGTGGGCAAATACTGGAAAGTTACAAATAGAAGATGAGCTCATCTGACCTTATAAAATTCTGTGAAGGAGACAAGGCAATTTCACTATAGAAATCCTGTCTGGAAACACAACTTTATTGGTCCACCCACAAAAAACCTTGGCTTTCCGTTATTTTTAAAGAAAAGATTTCACAGAATGTTCTTTTCAGCCTGCAGATGGCAGTCCTTTGCTGTTTTAACTCTCTCCCAGTATAATGTAATTGAGACCAGTTTGGAGATACCACACTATTCCCGAGGAAATTGGTGGTGCAATGTATAGACAGAGCCTACAGCAAAGGATATTCTTCCAGAACCTATCCATTATAGTTTGATTTCTAACTCATTCTTGGGGACATAGGCAAGATTACTATTGATTTTTAAATAACATGTTACTTATTAGAGAGTGAACCCAAATAATCTCAACCAAATGAAACCAGTTACTCCCAAATTAAACAGTAAGTCCTCTTTTGTAGGCATATCAGTCTTGGTGGTCTGCTTAGATAAGATAAGGAGAAAGGGCCTTGGTTTTTTGTGGGTTTTTTGGGCTATGTGGCCATGTTCTAGAAGAGTTTCTTCCTGACATTTCGCCAGCATCTGTGGCTGGCACCTTCAGAGAATGCTTGCCTGGAAAGGACTTGGGTATATATATTGTGTGACCTGGAAAGGCAGGAGTGATCTGCATGTGTATTTCCAGGTCACACAATATATATACCCAAGTCTTTTCCAGGCAAGCATTCTCAGAAACGCCCGCACAGCTGTGGCGACAACGTCAGGAAGAAACTCTTCTAGAACATGGCCACATTAGCCTGCAAACCCACAAAAAGCCATGGATGCCGGCCATGAAAGCCTTTGGCTTCACATTAGAAAAGGCCTTCTCAGTTACTGCAGAAGGAAGTGCACAGCCTGCCAGATTTTCTTTGGCCTTCCACCAAGTAGGTCAAGACCTTTCTGTTTTGAAGGCTTTTGGATGAGATTTGCTATCCTACCTTTAATCTTTGTCAGAATTATTTTGTGTCAATTACTAAAAATTGGCACAGATGCCTTACCATGCTCATAGAAAATGCCAGTTCAAGCCAGAAAGGTGAAAGAATTGCTTTCCTCTGCAGCAACCTTCTACAGAATTATTTCCATTACGCTTTTGTTGTACACAGCAACAAGTGTATGGACATCACTTTACAGTCAAGAGAGTGTTTGGGTTGGAAAAATATGATGTAGTTATGACTTTACTATGTGCCTGTGAATAGGGCATTGTGAGATGATGTAAGGCATATGTAGAGAGGGGAGACCCATAGGTTTTTTTGTTTTTCACAAACTTCCTGCATTTCAGACAGCTTGGATATTCTTGGCAACTGGCTTCTAGGCTGAAAATATTGCTACTGTGTGCTGCTGAATGCCAGATCACTAAACAGGGAAACACCTGTGAACCAGGACTTGATCTTAGGTGGGCTGCTGACCTGCCTCACAGTAAAGAGACCTGGCTAGATGAAGATGAGTATGGGTGTTAATCTCTCCCAGCTCTGTCCATTTAAGCTCACTGTGCAGCAGCAGGCAAGGCTGTGGCTTTGACTTTTGTGGATTTTATTAATATGTTCTCTCTAGGAATATCTGTATCCTCCAGCGCAGGACCTAGAGATTCCTAGAGAGAACACTCCACTAGGCATTTGTAGCTCCGCCAGCACATTTCTATGGTCAATGTCTGACAGATGTTGACCACAGAGTTGCACTGGAGAACCTAGAGATTCCTAGAGAGGTGTTCTCTCAAGTAAAACATAGTGTTTTTGTTATTTGTGTTTTTTCCACATTCACAGGGGTCCTTTTGCCCCTAACCCCAGAGAATGTGGAGGGACGAGTGTAATTGTTATTATTGTATGCCTTCAAGTCATTTCTGATCTATAGTGACCATAAGGTGAACTTCTCAGGGGGTTTTCTTGGCATGATTTGATTAGGGGTGTGTGTGTCTTTGCCTTCCTCTGAGGTTGAGAAAATGTGGCTTGCCCATGGTCACTCAGTGGTTTTCTATGGACAAGCTGGGATTTGAACCTTAGTCTCCCAAGTACTAGTCCAACCCTCAAACCACTACACTACACTGGCTTGCTCTAGTACATTTACCTTTCTGGTAGTCAAAAACCCTTCTCATCTTTCCTACTCTCTCTCCTCCCACATCCTCATAGATCCCTCTAAACATTGTGGGGAAGAACATATGTCTAAGCCAGAGGGGCATACATTTGGAAGGTCACAGGTTTCCCAGCTCCGAGTTGTATTTTGAATTAATGGTAACTTTGATCCTCCAGGTGTTTCTGATGTCAACTTCCAGAAGCCCCTACCTGTGTGGCACATAATCAGGAATTCTGGGAACTGAAGGCTGAAGTACATGGAGGACAAAAGAGTGAGAACCACTAATGTAGATCAAGGATAGCTCCTATTTTTCAAAATAAGAACATCCTTCTCTTTGGACACTCACTGAAAAGTGTTCAATTGTGCATAAGTTTTAATTAAAAAGAACTGAACGGGCAGTTTGGGACTGTATATTAATCTAATCCACTTTATTGCACAGAGGCAAGTTTCTACCTCCTCAAATATCCCAAAGTAATTAATCTATATATAAATAGATTTTCTCTACCAGTAGAGAACACAATTTAACTGAACCATGGATCAGCCTGAAAGTGACCAAACCACAAGGGTTCTGTGAATGCTGTCAGCTAAACACAAGTAGTACAATCACATGCTCTAGAGAATAACTGGTATTATATAATCAGCGTAAGAAAACAGAACAATGGTGTAGGCATATATGCTGAAGCCTTAATTATTTTATTTCCCCCTGGTCTGCTTGGAGCAAAAAGGCTAATGTTCAGCAAAGAGACGCTTGCTTAAGATCCTTGCTAGATGGTGCAGAAAAATAAATAAATCACAGGTTTGCTTCCAAGGAATATGTTATCATTTTACTCCCTAAATATCAAGACACTCCAGCACTTGAGGCATGAACTCATATTTTATGTAGGACTATTGGTTCTTTCATCATGTAAAAGTCTATTATAGACCAAGGAGTTTATTACACAAACTTGCGTTAGTAAAAGGAACTGGATACATATCGGCTTAGGAGCATTTTGTACCAGACATCTCTTTATTAGCGTGACTGGGCCCTCATGCTCTATTTTGTACTCCTCCCTAATCCTGCTTTCTTGCCCAGTATGCCTTTTAGGATTTTTCTTTTTAGACGTGATTCCTGAAGCATACTAATATAAAGCATACTAAAACAGAGAGAATGGAATCGTTTTGGAACAATATGCTTCCCTTCTCCCAGTTTTGAAATGTTTTCCACTATACCTGGTGCCCTTCAGCAGAATGTGTATGGAAGTTATTTTGACCATCTGGAATCAAGCTGGGGCATCACAAATAACATCATTTCCCCACGTTCTCTTTGCAAAGACTATAATTGTGTCAAAATTATGCGTAATTTTTCTGTTGATGGTCTAGAAGTGTCCTCCGAAGAAAAGCAATGAGCTTTTGGGGATGTTCCCACTTAAGATTTGAAACGATTTAAAATATAACGTTTTTAATAGATCAGATTCAAAATAACCCTGGTCTTATCCTGCGTTCCGAATCGCTTTTATTCTTCGTTCCCATCTGGTTTTTTAAATCGAAGTTTTTACCTGCAAGCGTTCCTACTTGGCATGAAATCGGTGTTTAAATAAAGCGATTCTTCTCCTCCATACCTTATTTGGAGCTGTCAATCAATAGTACGTCAGAATGACGTAACGTTAATCCGGAATATTTGGAAGCGATGTATCTTTTGGCATCGTTTCCATTTCATTGACTGTTTGTGAATTTAGCGAATTTAGGAAAGCGAATTTAGGAAACCCAAGCTCTTTCCAGAGGAACTATGGGATAGGTTTTCCAGGGCAGCATCCCCTCTTCATGTCTCCCAAGACAGCCAGGGAGAATCCCTTCAGAGAGCACAGAGATCAATGGGGGAGGCTTCTGGCAAAGCAGGGAGGGAGCACTCTTCCCAAAGATTCTCTTTCCAGGGTTGGAGAAGGCAGATTCCATTTGAGAAAGGGAGGGAGAAAGGCTCTATCCCACCCCCACCCCCCATTGATCAGAGCCCTTCCCTGTCTGGGCGAGATCAGATGCCTCCTCGTGAGGAGCCTTCCCTTCCCTGCCTGGGCGAGATCAGAGCCCAAGCGGGCAGGGAATGCCTCTTCGAGAGGAGCCTTCCCTTCCTGCCTCTCCTCCGTTAGAAATGGGCTCTCCCCACACAGAGGGGAGGTTGCAATCCACCGGAGGAGCAGCCGGGACTTCAGGCGCTTAAAGCGCTGAAGAGATTAAGTGCCTGTAAACCATTAAAATAAAAAATAAAAATAATCCTTATCTCTTATTGAAAGACCACAGCGGACAAAGGGGCGAGGGAAGCAAAAATGGCGACAGCCACGACCCCAAGGCCAGCCCCATCGCACTCCGCTCCTCCCATCCATCTAACCCGATTTCAAAGGCTGTCGTTCCTATTTAAATGCTCCGGTTCCTAACTCGAATCAATGGAAAAACGTAGGTCAGACCCTAGTATTTTTTTAACGCGCGTTAAATGACGAAAACTCGATTCAAAATTTTATTACGCTCTACGATTCGATTTGTAGTGGGGACGATTGCGGGTTGCTCTAGAACCATTCTAGGTTTAAATCGGATCCTAATAGGAACGCCACTCCTTGGATTCGATTCAGAACGCGGAGTTTCACCTAATGGGAACATCCCCAATGTCGTTCTAATAACATACGGGTCTTTCTCATGACCTGAACTGAGTGAAATTTAAGAGATGTATCCTAAAGCCCTCTTGCAAGGTATTGGCTACAGAAAACTGTGCGTAAGCATGGTTTAGCTGAGAGCTTATCTCTATTAGCAGCTTTCTAACCTTTAAATAAGGTTTTGCCTATTGAATATGCTTTTGTCGATTGCTTATGGCCAGCAACTGGAGATAAGTTTCTAATAGGAAGTATAAGCTTGTAATGTAGTAATTGCTTCAGTGCTTTTCTTCTGAAGCTTAGTTTTCCCTAAGTAAATAGGGAAATAGCCAGATTTTGTTCTCTGTGGTGCTGTAAAAAGAATCCAGATAATGTTGATAATCAAATGCAAATTTAACTGGATGATTTTTCCCAGAAAAAAGTATATATACTGTCTACCAGCACTAAGTACAATTGGTTTTACTTTTTGTCATCCTTCACCATCTTTGCTTCTTTTTAAAAATTTCTTTCCTTTTGTTTTCCTTGTGATCAAAATTTAGATGGTAAGCACTTTGGGGCAGGACTGTTCTAAAAATCACTTTGGCCTGTTACAGACTGCCAAAATAAAGCTGCTTCGGGTCTCTTTGGAGGTATGCTATTTAAATGATGCATGGGTCCTAAGAGTCCGGAGGTTGCGCCAAAGCCACACTCCATTCCTAAGCACTGGAGTGCAGCTTTGGTGCAGCTTCTGGATGCTTAGGACCCATGCATCATTTAAACAGCATACCTCCAAAGAGACCCGAAACAGCTTTATTTTGGCAGTCTGTAACTGGCCTTTGTAAAGTGCCCCTTTACTGTGATGATTCAATAAATAATGTTACTAATAGCTTAGATTTAAGCATATTTACTGAGGACTAAGTTGCATCGTGGCCAGTAGGGTTAATCCAGTAAGGTTCGTGAGGTGGTGGGTGGTTATGTCATGTCAAGAGGAATGAAAAATAAACAGTGGCCTGTTACAGACTGCCAAAATAAAGCTGCTTCGGGTCTCTTTGGAGGTATGCT